>NW_028277547.1:0-114298 GCF_059751315.1 Micrasema longulum
TGTCTAGGTATTTCAGGGCTTATGACCTATCAACAATATTTTGAGTTTGTCCAAATTTTTGTAGACAAGGACTGGATTCAACTCCCTGGGAAGCTGTTTATATTGACATATTACAACAGAGATGAATAACCTTTAAGATAAGGTAATATAGAAGTCTAGGCATCTACGGGGCTTATGTATGACCTGACAATGGCTGGTTTAGATGGCTACTTTACACACTGTGTAACATTCACCATTCTGCCCATATTTGAACATATATATTCCTTTAATTCTTTCATCTGTTGAGTTTTGTGAAGTAAAAGAGCTGAAACCTTTATTTATGTGGGTGAGATTCATCTAATTAAATTATTTCACCTACATACTAGGTAACGCCTGAAAATGTTATTTTTTAAATTTCTATTCTTCTTCATGGACCAGATGAACTTAACAACAATATTTTGAGTTTGTCCAAATTTTTGTAGACAACCCCACATAAATAAAGGTTTCAGCTATTTAACTTCACAAACATCAACATATAAAATAATTGAAGGAATATAGATGTTCACATATGGGCAGAATGATGAATTTAGCACAGAGTGTGTCTAGGTGATACTTTTTTAAGGGGAATTCATCCCGAATTCCTTTTCCAACTTTCAGAGTAATAACATTGAAGAGATTTCTTTGCAACGTCATGAAATGACCATACTTGCAACTTCCAGAGCTTGAATTTGGAATAAATTCACATTGAACGCTTCCAAACTTGACAAGCGCGTCATGTGACAATATCGACAGTCAACTCGTCAAATTGACAAGTGAAATATACTCCAATGAGTTAAGGTACTAGTTTTGATAAATTCATATTTGAAAATGGATAGTATAAGGATGTGAATTAGGTTGGGATAATTGTAACATGTATAGAGAGAGAGAGACGTCTGATATTAGACGTCCCCTAGATCGATCGGAGAATCTCTTTTCGTTTTTTTCGTGTGCTCGGCACCGGAAACCTCTCTTAAGTCATTCCGTGTTGCCAATATTTAAATTCGTCCATCCCGGTTTTTGTCAACAATATTTAAAGTGTTGTCAGTGGAGGGGCTTATTGAACCAAAGTTCCTACGCGTCTAAATTGAATTGTTACAATATATATACTTATACCTAGCGAGTAGGATTAGTAACTTAGGACGAGAATACATTTCGTAATTCATGAATCACGCTAATTATTTCAATAAACCCAAAACCCCAGCTGGGACACATACATCTGTGGTTTGGACCTTAAAAAGCCAACGTCAGATTAATATTTTTTTTCTTTCCAGCATTTTGTAGACGGTCGATGTCTATTAAAAAAACAATATATTCAACTTTTTTACGTACAAATACATACGTGGTGATGTTATATATTAATATTTGTCTAAGTATCAAACAAGTTACAAGTCTTCAAAAAAAAGTGAACTAGACGAAAGTGAACATTTTTGACAAAAGTGAACTTTTTCAAGTTTAATCGAGGAAATAAAGCTGTCAAAGCTGCCTGCAAAAATTTTCGCAGTGTACGGTGAAGATGCTTTGAATTATTTGCAATTCCTTGTAAAATTATGGAAAATAATTACTTATTGATTAGTTGGTTGTAATTTATGTTGGTGTGCGTATGTTAACACATAAAAGGGCACTGCATCGGTACACCGATTGCAGCGTATCTTGCTTTTATTTGTTACATGAAGGTAAGATACGTAAAATAGTCTTACGCTTCAGGTACCATTTCAAGTACTATGAAATATTCTCGTGTAAAAACACCCTTTTAAACAAATAATTAATATCAACCATGTCGGGAATCAAACCCAAGACCTCTTGCATGGTAAGCAGACGCCCTAACCATTACACCACGAAACCGACCAAAGAATTCCTCTATACCATTTTAGATCTTTGATTACAACAAAGATTTTTGTATAGCCGAGTATTCGAGCATGAAAACGGAGAGCGCGGTAATACTCTTATGGCACTTAACGGGTTAATTATCCAAAGAACCTTTTAATTAAGAATAAAAGATATTCCTTTTCCATATTTATTGTAATACCCGCATTATCTTATCGTTTACAAAAGGTTCAGAGTGATTTTACTTAAGAGAAGGGATTTGAGTTGAAAACTCCTTGTTGATTTTATAATGATTATAATCAGTTATGCGGTTATTCAATTAAAATTAATATTAATAACTTTGTTTGTTTTGTTTCATATAAATATAGTTTGTATTATCATTCATTTTATTATTTAAAATAAGTACATTATTCGCCCTGACTCAATACAGGAATTTAGTAACAAAGAGTGTCTACAAGCGTCTACGGAATTGGATACATTCAGTAAAAATGTTTTACCTCTATACTTTTTATACAATTTGCTTTAAGTCGTAAATAACTTGTGACGGAAAAAGGGGGATCGTGTTATGACAGAGGGATTTGAATAAATACCCTTTGATCCCTGAGTTCACTACTCGATTCGTTAATTATTATCATTATTTTAACAATAAAATAGTATAAAGGAAATATGTGTTTTTAAAAAAAATATATATAAAGCCAAATATGTTTTTTTTTATTATTATTTTATACGCCTAAAATCGTTTGCGAGTGATTTTGGGCCAAATATGTAAGTATTATAAATTTTTGTTAAAGATACGAGCATATTTGCCGTTTATGTTAATAAAATAAATAATTGTATCGTTGCTATCGCAAAGCCAAAGCTTGTCTGCGGTTAACTTTACATTATTATTTTTTTATAAAAGGTAGGAGAAGAAATATTTATGTGCACATTTAAAATTCACTTGCTCTTTTTAATATGTCTTTAATGATTTTTTAAAACGTATTAAAGTTTTTTTTCTTCTCGATTTTCAATTGGTATTAAGTTAAACAGTTTTGGTACTACACTCTCTATTGTTCTATTCCATAGTAGTTCTTCTGTCGTGGCACCGTCAGCTGCTGTGCCGATACTTGTTGGGTCACAATCTGGTGGATTACTTTGAATTTAAATATGCATATGTACATTGGCGGGCTTATTGCCATAAGCAATATCTACCAAAGAAATTGGAGTAAGTTCGTTTAGGTAATAAGTCAGATTAAAAAATCAATGTCAATTATTTTTATTCAAATACTACTTAATAAATTTATAATGAATAATATATAATGAACACGTCGGAAAATTAAATTTATTAGGGTGCATTTTTTTCGTTTTCTCCCGTACTCACGAACACTTTTCTCGTTTAAGCCGGAATTCTTTTAATCAATTATCATGAAACGTCTAAAACATTACTATTTTATCATCGTTTCTTGATTTTCCATTAACATTCTGCTTTGATCTTTCCTGCCTTTTAACAGCCTCTCTGAACCTGTTTGTTCAACTCTTCCATAATTTTTATGAAAAAATTAACGTCATTTTTAACTACAAAATTTACATTTTACAGGCTCTTTAAACATAAAACTTTTTGGTATTTCAAGAAAATGTAAACAAAAATTTCGGAAAAGTGTGGAGACATCTACTTAAATGTTATCATTAGTATCTCCAAATGTTTGTAGACAAGCTGGATTTCACTCTTCAGCAAGTTTTCTAAATAAAAATAGACAAGTCAACAGATAGATCGAAAAAATATGGATTGAATAATTTGAACATCAAAAAAAGAGAATGGAACCAATATAACGTTTAAATTGGTCGTTCCAACCAGCCCATGAAAAGTTACAATCATAGTTAATTATTTGAGCTCCATATTTCCTTCTCAATCTCAGATAATTATGAATAAATGTTTCAACTCAATAACAAAAATAAACTTTTCGGAACTAGAAAATGATTTCATAAAAAATGAAACTTATGTAACTTGAGTATAGGTTGATTCTAGTTCCTCGTTTTCAATAATACTTTATTTAATAAAATTCCCTTACTCATTATGCAATTTCCAAAACTTATGGAGATGTGGAAATCAAAATATGCAACATGAAAAGTGTGATAAGAATAATACGATATGCAAAGACTGAATTCATGGAGGGTGCAGAATATAAAAAAATAAATGTAGAAAATGGAAAATTTGAGATGGAAAGTTGTAATGTTTTTAAACTTCTTGGATATTTATTAAAATAATTATAATGTTGTTTATTCATAAAAATAATAGCAATAATAAAAACATATAAAACACAGAGAATGAAGCAAAATAAGTTTTTCACATAAACACAATTTTAAAAATCCAGTTTAGTTAGATACTAATAAAGAAGTGCACATGTGCGAGTTTTTTTTTTTCAACATTTTCAACATTTTAAATAAAACAACTTTTACAACCGGTTTTGGTTCTACCACAAGATTAAAACATTTTTTTTATTAACCATGCAAACTTTGTTATAACTTTCATAATATATATGTACTTAAATAAATCAATTTTATGTCTTTACAAATCACTTCTTCAATAAACGCTTATAAAATTTATAAAGGCCAGTCTAAGAATTACGTAAAAACATTTTTTTTAAATTCAAACTTCCTATGAAAATACAGTAAAATATTATAAATTTACCGTCAAACTGAATCAACCTCTCTCATTAAATTGCGGTTAATTTCTTCGTTATTCAATTTCGAGACATACTAGTAAAATGTTGAAATTATGAAAATAATTCGCAAACACGGTTTATTAAATGCAACGCTTTGCTCAGTGGATGCAAGAAACATATTTTTCTCAGAAGTGATATAATACTGTATCGGGCTCTCTCGGTTTAATTATCTTTCTCACCAAAGCTCTGCCTAGCAAGTAGTGTCCCTGTCGTTCTTCTTATATTCAGTACTATCGTGCTCTTTCTTATAAAATTTAATAGAGGACTTGCAATTTTGCTATATCGCTCGTGTTTATTTGAATAATTTTTACTCAACATAAGGAAAGATTTTTTTATAAAGAAGGTCTGTAAATTTATCAAATAACCGGTTCCTCATTTCGCTGTAATAAAATTCACATAAGGATTACAAAAAATAGGAATAGGCTATTAAAGAAGACATGAAAGTTATTTAATGTTTTTTTGCGCGATGTAGACTTACGTTTTCTCATAGCCACACATGAGTTTAACGAATAAAACAAAGTGATAATTACTCATTTAATACCTCCCGCTTTGAATATTTTTTATGCGACTTAATGAAATACAGTACAATACAGTATTCATGTGATCTACAATATTCATCCGTAATCCATAATCGATAATACATAATCCACAATTCATAATATCCTTAATTCCATAATCGACTCAAACAAATTAATTCGAATAAAATTTTGCGCGGTTTGTAACTGCCGAGCGCTCTGTGGTGCTATTCTGTTTAATGTTTAATTTGAGGATTATATTTTTTTGCATGCGTTCAGACTTTATTGGCTGGTTTGAGTGACTCTTTTTAGTTCGAGTTAACTTTAAACACTAGCATTATGAACATTATTATTTTTTATTTAACTTTTTGTACATAATGTTATTTTAACATTGGCGGGCTTATTGCCAAATGGCAATTTCTTCCAACCAACAAATAAAATGAAACTTTTATTTTTATAATTCAAGTTACAGAACATATCCAATAGAAAAAAAGATTAAAAAGCTAAAGATATATTAAAATAGAAATAAACGTAATAAATTACCCTAAATCAAAACTATTCCTCAATGGGAAAAAGGGAAAAAAAAGGAAACAGGAAAGGAGGAAAAATTAAAAAAATAGAAAGGAGATGTTTCTTCAGACGTGATTTAAACAGAGATAATGTAGTTACATCTTTGATGGTGGATGGGAGATGATTCCACAGTCGAGCCGCATGGACACTATATGAGTTAGAGAAGAAAGAGGAATTGTGGATGGGTATTAAGAGAGTGCCTTGAGAATTAGAACGAAGAGGTAAACCACGAGCTGATGAGCGTTGAAATTTTTCACGCAGGTATATAGGTTGGTTGGGACTATGAAGTACATTGAACAGAAGTGAGAGGGAGTGATAGTCTCTCCGCTGTCTAATTTTGAGCCATTTCAGTTGCCTACGATAATCAGAAATGTGGTCATATTTCCTAAGATCAAAAATGTACCTTATGCATGTATTCTGAAGTCGTTCAAGTTTATCTAGTTGTTCACAGCTTAAATCAGTCATGGAAACATCAGCGTAATCTAGAATGGGTAGTAGTAATGCTTGTACAAGGGTGCATTTAGTATTAATGGGTAAGAATTTTTGCAACCTTCTAATAAAGTGCAGACTGAAAAATATTTTGCGGCTTAGTTCATTAGTATAAGCTCACCAGCAGAGATGTTCATCCATTTGTACTCCTAGATTTTTTACGGATTTTCTGTATTGAATATTGGTACCATTGACATTAAGAGGATTAAGATACGTCTAGCTTACTAAGCAATCTTTGACTACCCGCCAACATAATTTGTGTTTTAGATGGGTTTATTAGTAAACCATATTATTATTGTATAATTGAACATAATTATGGAAAAAACAGCCTGCCATAGAAATAAAAAGCACTATTGAAAAGAGTAAATAATCAAATCTATGCAAAAGTTGGAATGATTAATAATTTGTCAAAATATAAATTTTATTAAACAAAAAATGTTTAATTAAGTATATGACAAGATTAAATGATTTTAAACGTCCGGCTGACCACACAACCTAAGATGTGCATTTTGCAGAAAACAGCCAGCCCTAGTAAAACTCTGATGTGTTTCATGTCATTTTTTATTGTTCATATTATTTTATGCTCGTATTATGTAATGCACCTAATTGTAAAGAATAATTTCATTATATTTTTTAAATAACGTAAATAATAATTTCATTTTCTTTTAAAAGAATTTTGATGATTTTGTCCGGCTTACTTCACAACCCTTAATATGCATTTTGCAGAAAACAACCAGATCTTATATTGTATGAGACCTTACACAAACTCTGAATGTACGATGTGAAATTACTTTACATGACGTTTTGACATTATGCAACTTTCAGAAGGTAATTATTTCAGGTTTCTTGTATTAAGCGGCCTGATTGTTTTCAGCAAAACATAGAATTAAACATTCTGAATTCGATAACCAAAATATCTCATTTATTAAAAATTGTGACTGCTTCTGCATAAATACGTTTAATTGTTCTTCCATCTATGTTTTAATGAATGTTATTCTTGATAACAATTTTTTTTTTATTTATTTTATAAATAATATTAATTTAGTGTTTATATTACATATATATATATTTATATGTACATATATATTTAACATTATATCGGCCTACCTCCAGAACGTCGGTGTTCCCCTTTCCACCTCCGTGCATACGGCAATGCGTTAGTAAACCAAATGCAGTGTGTTTCAATAATCGATATCACCTCCGAGGGAGTAACTTCACGGGGGTGAAATCCAGTCCTTATATAGAAACATTTTAACATACTCAAAATATTGTTGATTAAATTGACTAGCCAAAGAAAATTCAAAAAAATAAAATATATTTTCAAGCGTTGCTTAGTACGAAGGTAGGTGAAATATTGTCGTTTTATTTATTACACCGCAGAGGCTGCTTTCGACTATTTATGTAGCAGGGGCAAATCGTTAAAATAAGTGATTATGCACAGTTTTCCATTATATTTGACTTTCGATAATAATATTTTATGATCTGAAATTAAACTCAGCATAGTTCTCAACACTACACACTACAAAAATGACACGGAATGTGCCTGCTGCCGACTGCGATCCCGTACAAATAAATAGTACATAAACACATTTTTCCTCTACAAAACACACAATTTACCCTGAAGAGGGCTTCTGTTATCGTAGCCGAAACGTCGAAATGAATCCAACTTATATAGGATCACTAAAGAGTAGTGGTATTATTTTTTGGTTAGAATGAACACACCTTAACGCGCACTCAACACTGATTCGGTACCGTTTTTATTGTTATTGTGAATCTAAGTTACCCTAAAAAATGCAATTAATTCGATCGCTGTCTGCTTATCGTGTGGAAAACGAAATATTTTTTTTGAATTCTGATTAGTTCCAAATAATTGTGTTGATGAAGGTGTTTTTCCTAATTATATGAATCAAAGTCAAAGTCAACAAAACCCCTTTTTAGATTGGGGGATAAAAAAGGCCCCAGTAATTTTTGACCAATTTTGGTATTACCCACGCTCAGCCAGATTTTTGAGAAAATTTTACTTAATCAATGCTGGTTTATTTAAATATAAACACTCTACTTCATAAACAACAATTTGGTTTTACTTAAGGTCGCTTAACTATTGATGCCGCGGTTCTGCAATGCAGCAAATTTTTAGTACCTCGGAAAAATCTCAGAATACTATTAGCATCTTCTGTGACCTATTTAAAGCCTTAGATTGTGTTGACCACAAAACAATGTTGATAAAATCAAGACATTACGGAATTGGTGATGCAGCTTTTAATTTGATCAACCCCTATTTAGAGGATAACTCAAAAAGTTGAGATAAATAAGGTTACATCTTTGGGATCAAGAGTGGAAATGGGCGTTCCTCAAGGTTCTATATTGGGACCATTTCTTTTTTTGTTTACATCAACGATCTACCATTCATGGTACAGAATTTATCAAACATCTATTCTATTTGCAAATGATACGTTTCTAATATTTAAAATAAATAGAAAAAACTAATGATTTTCTAGTTGTAAATGCCATTTTTTTAAGAATTCTAAAATTATTTAATGCAAATAATTTAGTATTTAATGCCAAAAAAAAAAAAAAAAATTGCCTTACCTAATGTAAAAAATAATAACATGCATATAATTCTAGATAACAGGCTAGATTCTGCTAAAAGCACAGTTTTCCTAGGTCTGACGATAGATTCAACCCTAATGTGGGCCCCTCATATAAAAATTTTAGCGGCAAGACTTAGCGCAGCAGCATACGCCGTCAGGAAGATCGGGCTAATAACGGATGTAGCTACAGCGAGAATTTTCTATTTTAGCTGATTTCACACTGATGTGTCTTATGGCATTTTAGTGTGGGGTCAGGCTGCCGATATTTCTGCAGTTTTTGTTTTGCAAAAGAGGGCAGTGAGAGGTATTTAAAACTTAAATTTTCGCGATTTTTTAAGTAATAAACATTACTACGGAATATAGTAAGTACATTTATTAGAATATTATGTTTGTGCGGAAAAACATATCTCTCTTAAAAAAAATAGCAAACAAAATTACAATACTAGAAGTAAAGACAAATTATTAATCCCAAAATTGAAGCTTAGTAAGGTAAATACATCGTTTGTGGGGCACTGCGTACGCTTCTACATTCTACATACAATACCCGACAATTTCATAAATATGACGGACAATAAATTCAAGATTTTTATAAAAAGCGTACTTTTGAAAAAAGCTTATTACGGACTGAATGAGTACATGAAAGATAGCAGAATATGGAACTGAAAATATTATTTAATTTGTGATGGTTTATTTGATTATTTTTGGAATTTGTAGTTATTAATTGAAACATGACTATCTCCTTGTGTTGTTTTGTTTATTTATTTATATATTGACTTTCAATAAGCGTGTAAATTAAACATACATTGGAAAAAAAAATGCACCCCAATCAACAATGCCGGGTTGCTAACACTCAAGCGCTTTTCTATTGACAACGCCACGCCGCGCCGCGCCGCAGCTGGTGCAAACCTACCTTCAAACCATACGACATGTCCTGCTTCATACACGAGCTATCATAGCTCGTAATATTTCCTTCGGAGCATTGTTCGCATCCACACGGAGCTCTCGTCCCACGTTAATTATGGTGAACTCCTTATGATTATTGTACAGCCATATAATTTGTAGCATTTTATAATACATATCTCTCTCTTCGATCCGTGACTCATGTCTGAGGATGGGGATCACGACTGAATCCAGACATGGCTAATCAGTAGACAGTCTCCCTCTATCTGAAACGATCTTGTGCTTTTCTGTAGGTATCCGTCAGTGATAATTCTGATAATTCAGTGACCAAGCCGCTCCATCTTGTTGGTTGACGTCCAAATACTTTATATTTAATTGGCGTTCGTCTTTCCAATCCCAAGCCATTAATTAAATTAAACTACACTCTTACCAATACCATCATTAAATAAAACATCTTTTTTAGTTAATAATTTATATCATTCTATCATGTCAGGCTTCAGAAAAAAACTAAGTACAAATTATTTCAATTTTATTTTTTATCAAGCTTCTTCTTTCTGAGTTACAGGGCTAAAGAGTTGGATTAATTGGTAACGATTTTAGAAAAATGGCATATGTCTTTTTTTACCGTATTATGTAAGAATTTCTAATTAGATATTTTAATCTAATTATTCATTAACATTTAATGACTATTTATCCTACAATATTCCCATTTGGATTAAACAAATTAATTGCCTTGACAAATCTTAAAAATTCATATGAGTAGGGAATCATGATAAAACGTGGAATGTCAAGAGGTTTATATTTAATCTCCTTGGGGTAATATTTTTCAAACCTGGTACTTAACCCTCTATTGCATGTTGCTGGAAAGTTATTATAACATTCATCTTTTTGCTGTACATATTAATATTTAAAATGCAATTATAAGCGATATCTTTGGCTTTTAATTATGAGTAGATGTTCTCGCAATGCTATTTGAGTTTTGTATTTACTCTGCAAATATCTTATTTCTAGGGCTAAATGTAAAGTTCAAACAAAAAAAAACACCAAATCAGAGTGCACTTTTGTAGCGTCGGAAACATAGATAGTTTTAGAATTAATCAGTATAATTTTATACATTTATTACTAAAATCGGTTACGATTTTTATCGAATTAGTTACTAAATTTTATTGTTGAATGTAACTGATGTAAAAAAAATATTTGTTCGTGTAAATATTACTGTTTTTTTACATTATTTTTTATTGTTTGTAAACCAAATAAGTACTCGTGTATAAAATTATTTTATTTATAAAGAAAACGTTTTAGACGTAATTTTATACAATTGAACTTAGTAAAAACAAGTAGCCTAGTTAAATCGCTGTCAGATTAAAGGGGAATTATGTGCCTGAATAAAGTATGAAATGCAGGACTGGCTAACAGAGGGCGTTGTCAAAACTTTATGAAACAAATAAGTGAGGATAGATTGCTCTCTTTTCTACGCCGACAGCCTTAAAACGAATACGTGTCATTAAATATTTTAAGCTCTTGGTAGTAAATTATCTTCTGAAAAAATAATTATTAAGTAATCTTCACATCGCATTACATATAATTAATTATCCTGACCTACGTAATTCTAAATTAATGTTAAAAATGAATATCAAATTGGGATATTGTTCAAATGGATCCTATTCCTTTATATAAAAACACAAAGCAAAAATTGATTTTCGTATGTTTTATTTTAATCTTATAATGTTTTTTTTAGTAAAGAAATATTTGCGTTAAGATAATTTTTCCAAATGTTTTTTTTTTGGTAGCTTTTTTAAACGAGTCAAAAATAACTCAGTATTATAAAATAGAAATCAGGGTAGAGTGAGGTCTTAACCTCGGTCCTCTAATCTGTGAGTCCGCAACACTAGCCACGGGACCACAACCAGATTATAAAATAAAACTTTGAAAATAAAAAAGATTTTTACACATATTTATTTTGGTAAAATAATCGATTCCATAAGGTAAGTGAAGTGATACGAAGGTAACAAATAAAAAGCTATAATCGGCGTTAAATTTTGGTATATTTGTAAATACTATATTTCTTTGTTGTTTTTTTCAAATAGAACAATAATGTTCACAAAAAGTTTTGAGAAAAAAAACATTTAGGTATAAACTGACGTTTAATGTTTTGTTTTAATTATTAGAATGGGTCTTTTTCATACAGTCCGCTTCTAAAGCAACAAAATTTAGTTATTTAGATGTTTGGGTTTTTTGTTATAATTAACCCCAATAAAGGTATTTGCGAAACTTAAAAATTATTTTTTCAACCTCGCTGTAAAAGGTTAAATATGAAGTGGACATAGTCTGGCTCTTGCATTCCCCTTATGCCGTCTTTTGCAAAGGCTTAGATGAGGAAATACTAAACGAAGCCACAAAAAATATAATAAAATTTACGGAGGGAATATTATGAAAGAATAAAGGCGGATATAATTTAATTGCATTTTTTCAAAATTGTTCAACCCGCCAAGGATATTTATTATAAGTTATAAGAATGACAAAAATGTTTAAAAAGATAAAGAACCTTTATAAGAAAATAATATTGTAGTCTTGGCTATAAAACTTGACACACAGTGCGTAAAGGTGATATCTATAATTGTACAATAAATACCTTAAATATATATATATAGGGTCTCACTGAACTGTATAAATGTATAATACGTCTGTAAATACAATTCATATTCAAATAAAGGCAGAACGGTGAATGTTACACAGTTTTTATGTGGGCACTTAAACCAGCCCATGACAGGTCATACGCCTTGTAGATGCCTAGACTTGAATTTTCCCTTCTCCAAAATGTTCTTCATCTCTTTTACTTATATACCTTTATCGATGACCACAAAAACCTAGTAGATTTAGAAATTGCTATGTTAATTATGCACGTATTACCTTTTACTAAGAAGAGAAAATTTAATTCTATGGATTCTAGAAGTTTATATTTTATTTTTGGCTGGTTAAGAAATCATTTTATAAAATTCACCATTTTGAATAAAAACCAGCTTATTTAGTTTTTTAGTTTTTATGTAAACCTTTTAACAATAGATTTTCTTAATATTTTTTGTGAATTTAAAAAAAAAATTATAACATGTTCTCGTATGTAAAAGCTCTATGCGCGTAAAAAAATAAATAATGGTAATTCTTTGAAGGTTTTACCATGAGTTTTATGTGAATTTCAGCTTACATCTTCCTTTGTTGTTGAAAATACTTAAACCTCAATACATCATGGATACTAAGAGTTTATTAACTTTACGTCGAATAACTCTATAGAAGCGATCTTAAACCTCTTATGATTTGATGCAGTTCTGCTAGGCTAAGTGCTCCCTACAACTTTTACTTTCATAGCCAAAACGAACATGTAAGAAACGTTTGTTTCAAGCAACATGCAAACACTTAAGCTACGGATAAAATGTTTTAAGCTTACATAAAACCTAAGTCTAATATTAAGATAAAAAAAGAATCTACCAAACCATTATTATGTATTTATGATCTTATGATTTACAAAAATATCTAGATTTCGGGGCCATTTTCTTTTAGTTGTAAATAACGTGTAATAAAACATGAAACAAGTTGTGGAAGAGCAGAATTCTAACTTCCGATCCACAACTCGTCTAATCTCAAAATAAAAAATCTTGCATCTTAGAAAAAAATAAGATATTTTAATTAAATAATTAAATCTACAGATCGCTGAATCATAAGCCGTAGGTAAATAGATAGTAAATATTTTGTCTTAAAAGGTTATCGCTCCTTATTGGGATAATAATAAAATGTCCATACGTATACGAGTTTATATTTCTATTTTCTAGTATTTTACGACTGCTTATTTGTCTTGTTTATTTTAATTTTAAATTATACATTAAAAAATATTAAGAAAACATGAATTACAAAACTAATTATATTCTAGCTATACAGTCATTTGTCCAATGCTGCTTTGAGACATAGATAAACCAGAAAAAGGTACAATATACTAAAGACGAATAATTATTACACAATACGTATATCAAGAAAAATATTTATTAAAAAATGCCATTACACAATTCACAACAATGTTACGTCCATAATGTTAATGAAAATAATTATAATAAAAATAATATAAAATAATAAGGAGTCAATATTTAAAATTGAATGGTTGCGCGAGTGGTGGATGGTATTGAGTGGTTTATGGCTGGATAGACCGTCAGTTGATAAAGGTCCACATATCTTAGATTCTATCCTGTGATTTCCCAACTTTCAATCTCCAAATTTTTATTTATTCTCCTCGTCGCTATAGCCATGGGTAGCTACGGTTGCTATAGAAACAATTATTTATATCCATAGCAGCCAACAATAAAAATATGTTTTTTTTCTCTCTTCAATTCGTCTGCCTGCATCCGCACGCCTTTTTGCCATCTGCCCGCTTTCCTACGATAAACCGCACACCTTTTTATATTCTGCTCATATTCCTATCAAGATTTATATTCTTTCCCGCGTATATTTAACTGCCCGAACGCAAGAGACGCAAACGCTGTAAAATGCCTGTGTTCTGTGTTCGCCGACAATCCGAAGCACCACCCGGAAGAAAGGACTTAGAGATTTTCGCATCTGGATTCCTGTCCTTGATCCCCTCTCCCGACTTTCCATTTGGATTTTTATTTGCTGTAGATCATTAGGCCGCAGCTTGTTTTTATCCGCATCTACCATCTTTACAAACCGCATCTTTTTTTCTCGCAAAATAAACACAGATCAACATTTTCACCAAATAATCCCAACAAATTATTAATCGCCACTTTATATACATAACATGAAAAAAATTGTAATAAAATAAAAGACAAACGTGGTCTGAATAATTGTATATTAGTGTTTTCTTCTTGTTTGTTCCTATCCAGCGATGGAGATTCACTTTTGCCATTTTAAAGTTAAAAATGCAAAATTCATCGCAATAGCTATTTAATACGTGAATAAAACATCTAAGTCCACTCCCGTTGTAAAAATATTTTTTTAAGCTGAAATAAAAATATAATGTTAACATTGATTTATTTCAAAACACCACAGTAGTTCCAGATATGCTATTTTAATATGCACTATTATTATCAAAATAATATTTTTTTAACTCTTGTGTGGCTGTGTTGTCAAACTAGTCGACATAGGACACAAGACTTGATATATCTCTCTTATTTTTTAAAATGATTAATTCGTATTTTTTGTATCTTCAAATGGACATTTTCACATCCGATTTGAAAAGTAAAATTTGTAAAACTATGTTAAATGTTAATACAAAAAATATTTCTACACGAAGAATGAATGTCCGCTAATTCAGCAACACATCTATACAGATACCTCATAAAAGAGAGAGCACGAAGATATAAGTTATAGCAAGAGAGACGCTGTTCTGCGGCGGGTGTTGTTTAAAACTAATTCAAACTTCAGTCGGTTGATGTCAGTGAGGGACGAACGCGCGTAACATGAGCGGTGTGTTTATGATTTTAAATTTATTTTGCTATAATTTTAGTTGATATATATTTATTCATTCGTAAATAAAACTATGACACATAAAAACAAATGTCATAAGCCCTGTAAATGACTCCCATATTCCTTTGGCAAAAAAACAAATTGCAACAAATTTAAAAATGAACAACTCCCTAGGAAGAAAATCCAGCCAGTCTGCAAGCATTTGGAAATACTCAAAACGTAGTTGAATTTTCTACCTGGTAAAAGAAGAAGTATAAAAAATTGAAAAATTGTTTTCAGGCGTTGCCTAGTAGAATTGGTTCAGCCGGATTAATCTTACCCACATGATAAAGGTTTAAGCTCTTTTACGTCACAAAAATCAACAGATGGAAGAGTTGAGGAAATGTGGATGTTCAAACATAGGCAAAATGGCTAATATTACACAGTGTGTAAAGTGGTCACTTAAACCAGCCAATGACAGGTCATAAGCCCTGTAAATCACTAGACTTCCATATTTTCCTCTCAAAAATGTTTTCCCTCTGTTGCAATAAATTTAAATATTCGTCATCATCATTGCCATATTTGCTACCATGTGGTACATAGAGTACCGCATTAGGGTTTCAATTGCCATGCTATGGATCGTTTTTGTATCATGGAAGATAAGGTGATCAATCTTACGCTTCCAATGCCGGGCCAGGAACAGTTAAATATCGCAGTTTAAAAGCACTTATAGCACAAATATTTATTTTTAATTTTCGCCT
The DNA here is from genome assembly GCF_059751315.1 of Micrasema longulum. Taxonomy (NCBI): domain Eukaryota; kingdom Metazoa; phylum Arthropoda; class Insecta; order Trichoptera; family Brachycentridae; genus Micrasema; species Micrasema longulum. The sequence continues at coordinate 15,816 of NW_028277547.1, forward strand.
GTTTCCTTATATTTGTATATTCAAATAATAATTGTTTAATTGATATATTCCGTTGGTAAATTTAGCATAAAATTGTTAAAACGCAAAAAAAAATTCTGATCTCTATTGATTTCTTTCGGTGACCAGACAACTGAGTTATATTCGAGTTGACATCGCACTATACAATGTTTTTTTTATTTTTATAGACTCAAAATCCCGTATTGTCCGCAGCGAAAATTACTTATGCTTCTCATGCTCGTGTTTGTTATGTTTTAAATATGTTTAATAAAAGTCAGATTTCATCAAATAGAAAACCCAAGTCGGACATCTCTTGACTTTTTCAAAGGACGAAGAATTTATTTTATATCTGAAAACGATGAGAGTCCTATTGCCGCAGAATTCCTAAATTTTCAATTGTTCAACGTTGAGAAACAGATTATTTTTTACACGCCAATTTTACAAAATATTAATGTTGAAATGAAGAGTTTCACAATTATTGATTTGGTATTTCTTTTTGTGTGCTTTTATCTTGCAATTTCTTTTTTTTCTTCCTTTTTTTGGCTTCCTTTTTCTGACGTTACTTTCGTAAATTTTTATTTTGTACACTTTCAGAATAACATAATAAATGTATCGTAACCGAATACAAGATTCTATTTTGATTAATGGCTTCTACACTTTAAAATTAAATGTTTTATTTTATTTATTATACACACATACTAGTGGACCCGACATACGTTGTCCTGCCCGAACGTTGGCTTGCCTGCTATTACCTCTGAAAAAGACTTTTCATTAATAAGTAGGTACCTAGGTACTTGTTAATGATTTAATTCCAAAACAAAAAACTATCAATATTCAAATATTGAATTTAAGTTGGTACCTAGGTATTTATTTATGGTTGAATTCCAAAACATAAAATCATTATATTTCAAATACATATTTTTTTGCAAATGTCAAACTCAGCTCTTTTCACCAACAGGGATACACTTTATTCATGAATAAGGTTTTTTTCTAAATGTATTGAATGTCAGTTAATATTATTTATTTGCATAAAAATATTTAAAAAATAACCAAAACTCCAGTCAAAAGAAATAAATGGGAAGAAATCAAAAGGAATTTAAGGAAAGAAACTGATTAGGATCCATAAAAAGGGAATGCTGTTTGTTAACATTAAAAAAAAGTTTTTTAAGCACATAAAAAACATCCTTCTATTTTTTTGTACATGCATTCTCGTCGAATGCAACCCTAGTAGGTTGATGAAAAAAATATTTATGCTCTTTTTTTACAGATTTGATTAAAAAATTTAATATCAACGAACACAAGCAGCGCAACGTTCTACATTTCGTTGAAAACCGCACGTAAATCGGTTAAACCATTTAGGAGAAGTTAAGTGACATCACACGTACAGAATAATTAAATATATAAAGATACGGCAAAGTTGCTTTTTACAAAGCTAATTATATGAACATATTTAGTTTAATTATTTGAAAAAAAACTTTAAACAAGATTAGAAAATTACTCTTATATAAAGTTTCAAAGAATTTAAAAATAAATGTAGGAATCAAATAAAAAAAAGAATATTTTAAAGAATTGCTAGAACAAGAAGCTATTGAAGTTACTGTTTTAGATAGTAATTATACTCAAGGTTTAATTACTGTTCCTTTTTCCAATATCCTGTATTCAATTTTAAACTATCCTAACGCCAATTTTTCTAAATGTTTTTTTTTACGGAATATTTTACTCTTTTAAAAGCCTTTCTTTTTGTATAATCGCAAATGGGAAAAATGCTATACAGTTATTAAATTATTTTCGATTATCCTAAACGTTAAACCCTTAGATCATTCATTTAAAATATCCTAAACTCCTAGGATAATCTTGAAAGGCAATTCTACGTTGAATTATTCACAATATTTTCTCGCTTTTAACAATTTTAAGTTTACGTAGCGTTTACAATTCGTTATTCAAGTTTTGTAAATGTTAAATCCATTGTGATGTAGGGGTTAAAGTAGACGACGAGCAATAGTATGCCGACTGCTGAATAAAGATCTCGGCAATCGACTGTAACCACAAGAAAGCCTCATCGCATAAACAAAATTGCCATCACTTCTTCTAGTTCACGGTGCTGATGATGGAACGAAATATATTTATGAACTGACAATTTGTAAGCCGAAAGTTCACAAGGTAAAATGAAGCTATTGCAATAAACTTTCTAGGGTACATTACGTCGGCGTTCAGGCAAAAGTGACTAACCCAAAAACTCAATTTTATAAATCGCATTTAAAAGTTTGGAGATCAAGGAAATATCAGATTTTTGATTTTCGTAGAGCAAATGTAGACAAAATATTTTTTTACGTCTTTTTAATTAATTTCATTGGTCCCATTTCCTTTCTGATACATTTTTATATAACTAGAAGGTTTTTAACGAGACAAAGCGGCTAAAATTTCATTTAATTTAAGCGGTTAAGTGACTTTTTTTCGTTTTTAATCCGGACAATGAAAGAGTAAGCGTAAGAAAGAAGGTTATATTAATAATTTTTAAAATGTTTCGTAAATCATAAGTTTGATTGAAACACATATTAAATTATGGCCTCAAAAATGTTTTGAAAATGTGCAAATGTTTGCAGACAGGCTGGGAGCTCGCTAGGGAGTTATTTATATCTAAATTTGTTGCAACTGAGAGGATAAACATTTTTGAGAAGAAAATATGGAAGCCTAGGCATCTACAGGGCTTATGACCTGTCATTGGCTGGTTCAGGTGACCACTTTAGACACTGTGTATCATTCACCATTTTGCCTATGTTTAAACATCCGCATTTCCTTAACTCTTCCTGATCAGTGTGTAAAGTGGCCGCTTAAACCAGTCAAAGACAAATCATAAGCCTGTAAATGCCTAGACTTCCATAATTCCTCCTCAAAAATGTTTTCCCTCCCTTTTGCAGTAAAATCAATTATTTTTCTTGTTTTCTTATATAAATACCTAACATAAACACAAAAAAGTTTTTTTTCAGATAACACAGCTGTCAAACTTGAAAAATTATAAATAAAATAAAGAAATTCTATCAGCCCTTAGTGATTTATAGTTGTTGAGATGTTATTGAAAGTCACACAGTGATATATTTTTAAAGATTATCATTTCTTTCCTTAACTTTTTACAACTTTGGTGATATTTGCCGCTTTAAGAACATGATTTTACGCTTCGAATAGCATACTCAAATCAAAACCGACTATTTCAGGATTAGTGACTTTTGCCCGAACGCCGACAATTTGTGGTTAGTTGGATGTAGCTATGAATGTTGACGCATTTTGCAATAATAACGGAGGCAGACTATTCCGCGTATGATTGTTATTTCTCTTGTAAGGCCTACCAATGATCAATCGAATTCGATTACTCTTGCCGACAGAAAATATTCCGTTTTATTTTGAATATCATATCTTCACAATAAAGAGGGCAGTACTGTAAGCTCCTATAAATGTGCAGGGGATCAATCTGCTTGCATTTGCATCGAAGTAAAAGGTTTGACAAGACGTGCGTGAAGTGGTGTGAAAAAAGTGTTTCGGAACTCCTTGTAGTCTAACAATCTCCTAAAAGCTAAGTGACAATTATTCATTTATTGATTACGTTAATTTTTGATATAACGGATTATTAATTTCACGTATTACACAGAAATGTATTTTTTAAACCTGTAATCCTTCACTTGTGCACAATAACAAATTTTAAACTCAATGGAGCTTTTGTAACTTGCTGAATTTGCTTATGCCATACAAACCAAAAGTTATTATGTTTTTACAAACCAATAAATAACAATATTATGTATCTTTTTTGGGTAATACCGTGTATGTTGGATTTGATCCGACGTTTCGGCTACCATTGCAGGAGCCATCTTCAGGGAAAACTGTGTGTTTTATCAAGAAATGTATGTGTTTATGTACTAGTAATTTGTACCGTGTCACAGTCAGCAGTAGGCACATTTCTAGTTTTGTAGGAAAGAATAATTATGTTTATGTACTAGTAATTTGTACTGTGTCGCAGCCGGCAGTAGGCACATATCTATTCGTTTTTGTCATATGCCTACTGCCGGCTGCGACACAGTACAAATTACTAGTACATAAACATAATTATTCTTTCCTACAAAACTAGAAATGTGCCTACTGCTGACTGTGACACGGTACAAATTACTAGTACATAAACACATACATTTCTTGATAAAACACACAGTTTTCCCTGAAGATGGCTCCTGCAATGGTAGCCGAAACGTCGGATCAAATCCAACATACACGGTATTACCCAAAAAAGATACATAATATTGATAACAGTGACCGTGAAAACCTTCGCACCTATTCAATAAATAACAGTTTGAATCGCATTGTAATATATAACAATTAATTCTTTAAAATGTATTAAAATTATTATAATGCATAATGATTCAATCAAATAATAAAATAATCACAATAAATACACACAATTACATAAATATAAAGATTTATGATTAGATAAAAGTATAAATTAATCCCTTAAAGCATTTTTTTAATTAACATCTAAATGTTTGAAATAACTATAAAGTAAAAATCAACTTATGTTGATACTTTGTTGAATGAGACAAAATATATGTAATTTCATGACACGGGAGACATTGGACAGGATGGAATAACTTTTTATTTTTACTCAAAAACACAATGAAAAAATATACGATAACGGTATCACGTCAAACGATTTTTTTTGAAAACATGTTGACGAAAACATCTAAAAATTAAAAGTTATCCTTTAGGTTCCAAATACAAAATAGTAGGAACTAAATAAAATATTATGCTATTAAAATGCTTAAAGAAAGTCAAATTTTTTAACCCATTTAAGGTAAATAGAATTGATTGCCAAATCAAATAGGAGTCCGTTGTATCAAACCTCTTGAACGTTGTCAAGGCTTAATGTTTTAGTTTAAATACTTGTATATGATGTATATATAACTGCTCGGAAGAATAAAGTTACCAAGCCAAAAATGATTTGTATATTTAAAAAAAATATGATTGGTGCAAATCAATTATCTTTATCAGTATTTTCAAATGCTGTCCAAAAAAATAAATCTTTTTTTTTCGTCCCATAAAAGATGAGTGCAATATTTATGTTGCTCATAAAATGGGAAATTTAGATGATATAGAATTTAATAGACACCATAAAAAAAAGAAGCTCAATGTAGAAAAGAAAATGATCAAATGAAAAAAATGTTTTCTCCATGGTCCTGCAGGTGGTAGTAATAAGTCCTAAATGGAATATCTTAAGTTTATTCTATGAAACATAGGTAATTATGCGTATTTTCGATTTTTTTAAATATAAATTCAAAAGATAGCTATTGTTATTTATGGGAAGAATCAGAAGGTACTTGAAATGCTGGAAAGTTTTCTTTAATTGTTTCAATTTTTTAACGAATAAAATAACACAAAATATTTAACTTGACAGCAATAAGATTATTTTGAACAGTGATGGTTTTATGAGTACGTACCAAAATGGAAACAATGATGTCTAATGCTCTATTCAAAGTGGCCATGGTCTTCAAAACAATACATGAGCAGAAATATTTGCAAAAGGGGCACACTCAGATGGAGGTCGATTCCGAGAAAATTCCTTCTATAGAAAAACGTTTAAAAAATAAAAACATTAATGTTCTAACAGAGTACTATGGTATTTGTAAGACAGCTCGGAAAATGGACAGCCTTATCAGGTCCACTATTTAAACCACGATTTTTGAGACACTACATTTTTACAAAACGATTCATCCTGTGAAAAAAAGGCGATTTTTTATTAGTGCTTTGTATTCGTGCTTTGCAGTATACTTCTGACAGAAAAATCAATTCGAAATTATTGTTTTCGGATAACCGAACTCCCCTAACCTAACGAAAAAATATTTCAGAATAGCCTAAATCTTTCGAAAATTTATTGGGCCTTCACAAAGATAATTTTAAAATAAAAAAGAGAATGTTCAAAGATCTGTACGAACTTAAAAAAAAAAAAACCTTATAAAAATCAATAACTTGCAGATATGTGAAAACTATAATTTTCCTTTATATTTATGATTGCGTATTTGTTTTTTCTTTGTCATTATTATTTATTTTTATGTTTCAAGTGGTTTATTTGCATAATATAAAAATTATGTATCAGAGTTGAATTGTTTTTAAAGCGTAAACCTCTTAACTCCGTTTATTGGTAATAGAAATATACTGAAAAGATATTTCATTATAAAAACGATAAATTCGTAAATAAGTACAATACAAAATGTTTTTAAAACATCTGTATTCATCTAGGTAGTAGAGAAACTATGTTTTAAGTGTATCCTGAAAAGTTGCTTATCATGGAGTTACCAAGGTTTTCAGTTTTGGATGTCACTTTATGAAATAAAGCTTAAATCTTCTATTTATCTTATAGAACTATTGTTTCAAAATAATAAATTTATCTGAAATACGGTACACAATGGCTTCCTAAAGATAATGCTATTATATTTTTGTTTCATTTAAGCAAAAAGTAAAACATCGTGAAAAATTAATTTTGAAAAATGAGCAAAATGCATTTGTATAAAATAAATAAATAAATGTAAATATATATATATATATATATATATATATATATATATATATATAGTTGGATAATTTATAAAGCGCCATTTTTGTGAAAATCACCTCAAGGGCGCTGTACAATTAATAAATATCCCAGTACGTCTTGCAGCTACAGAGCGCATGGACAATTGGGATTCTAGTTCCTCGTTTTCAATTAAGATCAACCAAAAATTATAACAGATAGGAGCTAGATTACAGGACGTCTTGCAGCTACAGATCGCATAGACAGTTAGAAATTTAGCCCCCATTTACACATTTTAAAAATTGACAAATAAATTTAGTGTATTAAAAAATAATAATAATATGAATAATAAAAAGGAGTAAGATTACAACACGCCTTGCAGCTATTAAGCGCATAAATTTATAAAAAATAGAGTATAGTAGTAAATTGGTCAAGTGTTCATGCCAAGAAGTAAGCAATAAAAAACTAAATATATCGAACAGTGTTTCAACTCCATGGTTAACAAAGGGAGATAGATGTCCGAAGAGAAGCTTTTGTAGACAGTAGGTAGATATCGTCACCATGTGGCCTGCTGACTGGTAGATAGTTTCTGGAAACGCACGTGTTTAGTACTATTATGCCTATTGTTCCGATGACTTGGTGTTCATTTTGGTTCGTATTATTTCGTTTTATGAGACGCAACATTCCTGTTCAAATTCACTTTTTTACACGAATATTACACAAACGCGTGTATAAGCGGTTTGATTTAAAACGGTTACACATTTAAAAATAATAATTTTTGTTATATTTTTTTCTAATTTATGATGGAATATTACAAAGCAAATCCCGATTGAATAAACTATGTGGCACAGTAAGTTAATGATATTTCAGTAATTTGGTAAGATTGTCAATTACGTAATGGTAATTTGGTATAATTAGCAAATTCCATAAAAAAAAATTTGTAATAAAGTTATTAATAATTTATTAATCGTTTTCCTAAAATATACTGAAACAATAAAATGTTGAAGGGTGACAGGAACAGGCTTACACATTTTCAGGGTGCCACTTAATAAATATTCCTAAAAAGAAAATCTTTTGAAACTCTTGTCCGTGCTTCAGGTGAGTAGCCTAAAAATAGACCAAAAACATAAAATAGGAAATCTTTCGCGAATTTCAATGACAATATACTGAGCAAAGTTCTTTTATGAAGCTTTGTGTAAATTGTTCGGAAAATTTAAAAAAAAATCAAAATAATCGTTTGTCAAATTTTATATTTCGATAGTCTCCAAGAAAAGCATTAAATGTAAGAAAGGATTTTTTCAGTAACGCTACTTTTATAGGACAAATCCTACAAAATAAGTACCCAAGTACAACGTGCCAATAAATTGCAGTCCAGTCAATAGTTTATCTTATAAGATTTGAGTGTATTACAAGTCGCCAAATGTTAATAGCCGAAAATAACAAAACTTTTTTATGGAAAATGCAACAATGGTTTATTATATACGCTAAAATAAAACGCAATGTTTTTTTTTATTTATACACCAAGGATTTTTTTTTGAGGGGGTCATTTTTAATCTTTTGAAAACTACGCTGCTCAAAAATGTAAAGGAAGATCTTTTGATGGATAATATACATTTTTTTTAAACCTTAAAGTAGTATTTTTTGCAGTGGAATGTTATTAAAAGGCAATCTTACATATCTGGGAAAATCGAAATCTACTCAGCGATAAAAATTGTTTAACTTTATTCAAAACAAATTCTCTTGCATTTTATAGAGATTTAGTTCTTAAGAAAAAGGTCTTGTGACATTACATAAATCAATTATTAATCGCTGCCCACGTTGTGATATAATAAACCTTGATATGGTCACAAGACATAATTCTAAAAACTTAATCTCCATCAAATGCAAAAGCATTTTTTTTTAAGACTATTAACTTTGAATAAAGTTAAACAATTTTATCCCTGAGTAGATTACGATTTTTCCGGATGTGTAAGATTGTCTTTTAACAACATTCTTCTTAAAAATATTTACAACAAAAAAAAAAATTACCACCTTTATATAAAACAAATTAATCAATATCATCATCATAATTCCCTTTCCGCACCTGATGGTGCATAGGGCACTGCATTAGTACAACAATCTTGATTGATCATTCTTTGTTATATGAAGGTAAGATGATCAGTCACACGCTTCAGATACCAGTCTAGGCGCAATGAAGTATTTTAGCGTAATAACATCCTTTGTAATAAATATTTCACATCAACCTTGTCGGGAATCGAAAGCAAGACCTCTCGCATGGTAGGCAAACGCACTGACTATTACGCCACGAGGCAAACATATAGTACATGAATATATATGCTAGCCAATGGCTTTGTAATCCGAATATATTAATGGTTGATAATTTCTAGATAATGTATTTATAACCCTTTTTCTCGGATTTGTAGACAGTTCAACAAGTTACACAAAGACAGTGCAAAAAACATCGAAATATCTTTAGAGACTTGTTCAGCGTTTTCAAGAAAAAGTTTTTCCAATTATTTTTCCACTGGATCATTTTTTGTGTACGTTTACCTGCCTTTTGTTTGAAAAAATGAAGCTTAAAATATTTCTTCACTTCTCTTAATACAAGTACCTACCATATACTTTTCATCAAGAAAAGCTTCACAATGCATTGAAATTATGTTAATCGCAATGAAAATGTTTTTGTTATTCATTTCAAAATACATCGCGAAGGGTGCCAAATCGATAAATATATATATTCACAAATAACTTCATTTCGTTTGATTGAGACACGAGTAATAATGTTGTGCCTAGATCTTACGCATGTTTATCAAGATCGATATTATAGATACTTTCTTTAACCTAGCCGGATTGAAAGGGGGGATTCGAATCCCTCATAGACTGATTTAGCCAATTTCACTTTATGTACATAAACATTCGGCAAACTTACAAAAATGAATAAAATACACGAATGAGTAAAATATGTGCACGTGAAAAGATGAATAAATTATTCCACGGTCATAAACGCTTCCTACGTTTTATTCTCCTGACGCCATATGCAAGTAGGTGCTGGGGTCATTTGGTTTCCCCGTTTGGATGTTCAATTAAATTTCAACAATGTATGTTCAAATGCTTTAAAACAGGTAAGATTTCAATCCCCAGGGAATTTTTAAGATATAAATTTGTTGTAACAGAAAGAAGAAAATATAAAAAGTTATAAAAAAAAATTCAAGAAATTTCAGGCGTTACCTAGTAGGTTTTACAATTAAGCCTGATTAATCTTACCCGCATCAATAAAGGTTTTAGCTCTTTTAATTCACAAAAGTCAGCAGCAGGCTAATTCTTTCACAATTAAGTTTCGTATGTTCGTTCGTTCGTCATATGTACATCTCATTCTAACGAATTTAAAACCATATTTCTCTCTCGTTCCCTCGCATACAATACGTATGAATTGACAAAACGAATTATTTAAAGTATAAGGCCACATATGGAAAAGTTGCGGAAATGTACCCACCGTATATATTTTAACATAGGCAGAATGGTAAATATACCCGCCGACTTTCTCATCCCCTTTGTAAATTCTCTCTCTGTATTGTGATAGTGAAGTTTTTAGAAATATCGAAGTGTCACGCGTTGAATAAATGTTTAATAGATAATTAAATTTATAAAATAGCCATGTAATTTACGCAATCTTTAGTCACTACTCGCTACACATTTGATTGATTTGAAAAAGTTAGCTCATAAGCCTCACAAGTTTAAACACCTGAGGAACACGATGAAATTTTATTTATAGACGGAATGTAGGTATCGGAAAGGGCTTGCCGAGTCGAAACTTCGCTAAATTCTCGGGTACTTTGGCACTATGCTCGTAGGTACTATATATAACCGCATGGGAGTCGTAAATACCACGGAACCAAAACTAAATATTAACAAATTACTGAGCGAAAGTAACTGGTTACCAGACAGCCAGAAAATGTGTGAAATATTGATACGATGACCCCTTTTACTAGGTGTTTTTATTTTCCTTGTACGCAAGGCCGAATTAGTATCGATTAGACTTCGGGATTCTCATAATTCTTAGTTTAACACTCCGAACTCTAAATCAGGTTGTACGTACAGTAAGGGCTGAGAACAAACTTTCTCATTTAAACCCCCTAGTGATTTTCAAATATGCACGTTAAAAGGACATATGGATGTTTATTTCGAATAATAATCTTCACGTATTATACCTCAACGTTTTCACGCCTCATTGACATTGTTATGACTTTTTGTTTTAAATATCGTATTTTAAAATCTTATTTTTTTTACTAACTGATTTTTATTAAGAGGCTATCAAATAGATATTCCGTTTTAGGGACGTCATTTAATAATGTAACAACCGCTTAGACTATCAAACCACCAAACGCCGAAATGTTGTTTATTTTTTAAAATACGTAATATTACTAGAATAATTACTTTAATAAATAATACCATAATCAAAAAAGAAATCTAAATTTATTTTTCATACAGAAAACATAAATTGACTTTTTTTTTTATTCGTTGAAAATTACACTAGTTTTAATATTGATGAAATTATTAAGGCTTTGTAGGCTATGCCCGTGTCAAGCCATAATAATTAACAATAAATATACCTAGTAAAATTAATTAGATTAAATTATAATGACATGTGATGCACTAGAATAACAATCTAGAAAAAAAATGTATAAGTATAAAATAATAAAATTCCAAAAAATACAATGCAAAAAAGGGAATGAGAAATAATCTTTAAAATATAAATTATACACATTTAGATAAAATTTGTAAATAAAATTAATTATAAATTTTAACTTCCTAACATAAATAATGACATGTGATGTAATAGAATTACAATCTAGGGAAAAAAAGGTAAACGTAATAAATAATCAAATTACAAAGAATACAATGCAAAAAAGATAATCAGAAATAATTTTTAAAATATAAATTATACACATTTAGATAAAATTTGTAAATAAAATTAAATAAAAATTGTAACTTTCCATCAGAATACGTACTCTGATATGTCACAAGAACAAGTTGAATCTCTTTTCAAAAATATTGTTTTTTTTTCATAAATAAATTTATTAATTTCATGCTCATGTACCTAAACAAATAATATTGATTTGATTTAAGCTTTGAGATTTTATGAACACTGCGAAGTTTAATAAAAATGCATTTCGTTACATTTTTGCTACACCAAATGATTTAATTTTATTTGTGGAACAAAACATAAATACTTGGATAATGTTTTAAAATGGTAAAAAAAATAATTTTTGTTCTGATTTTTTTCCATCTTTTGCATCCAAACTTTAAGCAAAACCGTATCGAAATTCATATAAAATGAAATAAAATAATTTCTGAGTATGCCTTAATCGTTTGAGTCAACTCAAATCCGGATTCAACTCTCAGGGGAGTTTTTGATATTGATCTATCAATCTTAGTGGAATACGATTATTTGTCACCTCGTGCGCGTCCGTCCCCACGCGCCCTAGTTTTGTTTCGACATTGTTCTCATAAGGCAAAACAGATTACTCGAGTATCATAACGAGAGTGAAATATTTCTGCAAATCAATATTTGAGACCCTGTCGTAAATTGAATTTCATTTATTATTGAAACAAAACACCCGGTGAAATGATAAGATGTGACACAATTATTGTAATACTCGGGGGAATATTTTCAATTCGGTCATATTTTTCAAAGAATTCTCCGAGTAAGGAAACATGGTTTCGTGAGATATGTCTAACAATATGTCGCTTGTCTTCTTGTTACTGAAGAACCATTTAAAATAATGAATATGCATGATGAAACGCGGAGCTCAATTTGTTTATTGTTTAGGGTGGTAAAATACGATGCGGCGCTTATAGTGTTGAAGTAAAAGGAATGTACCCATTAGAAATCGTTATAAAATACAAAAAAATACATAAATCAATACCTACCCCTCTTTACTAATTCGTTAACAATTTGTGCCGCTATAACTATGGAATAATCTCCCATCCAGTATAGAATACATTATTTTTTATTCACAGATATCCCTAAAGGAGTCAAACAAGTCATTTTTAAAAAATCAACAGGTTTATAAGAGCCGTAATAGATTGGCATTGATGATATGTAATAAAATCTATTTAAATATTAAGTGAGTATAGTCATGGCACTCTCTAGGCAGACATGGGAAGTGTGCCATCTCAAGTCAAGATTGATAACACTGTTTGCTTCTTGAATGGTTGCCTTTGCTGTAGGACCTCACAGTGGAGTCTTGGTGCCGACCCCTATATATAGAATTGAAGTATGGAATTGGAAGAACAATAATGAAAGTAGGGTGAATGTTGTCAAGATGCAATCTTGCAAACGTGTGGTAAAGCTATGTACGATAGGTGCACAAATGTAGAAATCCGTACATTATGGAAAGCTGAGAAAAGGATTATCGACGAAATAAACAAAAAAATCTGGGTTGGTTTGGTTATGTAAAAAAAATGGACCGCAAAAGGACCGCTAAAAAAATTACATAACGAATGCAGAATCTGAGGTAGATCAAGAAAGACATGACATGAACAAATCTAATAAATATTTGAAGATGTGATGCCGAAATTCGGAATAATCGCCGTGTGTGCATGATAATATGTATGAATGTATATGAAGCGAAGTTTTAAAGTTTTATATTTTAAGTGATAATGGGTTCTGTCCCCTCTGCCTACATCTACAGAGAAACGGTGTAACAATTTATATGATTTTTCGTTTTTCTTTGTATTCAATTTAGTTGATTTATTTGTTAAAATAATTCAATTAAAACATAGGTAAGTACGGTATGTAAAAAAAGAGTTTTTATATATTTTCTAAATAAACCAATCCTAGTGAAATGAAAATATCAATGTATAATATTATGATAGATTTTGAAGATTTTATTAAGAAGTCAAAGTACAAATTTAGAATAATCTCAAAGCTAATGGCTCGTAAGATATTTGTTGGTATCTACATATTTGAAAATTCCGAGAGTTAGACCAAGTTGGATAAGACAAGGTGGCAGGACTTGTACTCCTTGGTAAAACACGTAACTCACCAAAAAGAGTTATTTCAAACGGTCAATGTGAAAACCAGGGTTCGTCAATCCTAGGTGGAGCCCTCGATGATCGCATATAAGTACAGTTCTGATAAAAGATGGGAAAGGTACAGATCGTTTCTTCAATAATGTTGCGGCAGGTAAGTGAACCACTTCTACTGTTGAAGAGAGGCTAAGGCAACGTATCCCTCAAGACGATCCAAACTGTAGAACGAACTAACTCAAACATCGATAAGTAGTATGGCCGACCTAGAAATTTATATTTAAATCTCTCAGTTCTCAAAAATTCCCAGGAGTCGATAGAACAAACGAAATGATTGTCAAAATGACTTGGAAATATATTAAAAATAAATGATTAGCATAATGAGGCATTGTTTTAAAAGTATCTGGCCTTCCAGGTATTTTTAAGTAAAGACAAAAACTTTTCAGATCCCGGAGCGTATCGGCCGATTACCCCTCTCTATTGGCTTTTAGTAAGGTCTTAGAGAAACTTGAAAACAAAAGGACAGGGATTTTTCTTCACCATGAAAGAAAATTTAGTTTTGACAGATCTCGTTCTACGGAGGACACAATACTGTTAGTGAGGGGATGGGTGCAAGGATATTCTGAAAAGTATGCTTCCGGAATTTTCTTGGATAATCCTGGGGCCTTTGACGTTGCCTGATGCCCAGTGATTCCAGCCAAAATAAAGAGCTGAGGGTGTCCAAAGAAGTTTTTTACCATTATTAAGAGTAACTTAGATTTTCAGCCATAAAGAGAGCAATCAGCTCAAAAAGATTACCTCCGGGGATTGTTTTTGAGTTTTATCGTCGTCACTAGCCCATGGGTAGAAAAACGGTATGCCTTCGATGAATCAAAGTACGCATGGTTTTGGTTGTAACAAGATCTTAATTGGATGATGTTCATGGTAGCTATGCAAAACCAAACTCAAGTTATATATTGTCTATCTCCGCAAAATGGAAGAGGGTTTGGCTATTAATACGCTAACGAGTAAGGCTGGAAGGCATTTACCGGTCGTATATCGGGCTGGGCGTTGTTAAGGATGCTGACCTTGAATGTAGGATTAGTTTATCATGTTTTGAAAATATTTGGTGGGTTGATTGTTTAGGATGATGCCAGCTTTTGGGGAACTTTTTGTCGCTCGCTTCTTGCGCACCCATTTCTCGACCAGTGCTACCCTCTTTGCCACGTCGGCGTCGTTCAGTGACTTAGAATTTATTTTAATGACCGATCGCTCGCACAGGTAGCAAGTGTCTACGCAAAATTAATATTTTATACAGGATTCAGCGTGTTTCTTTTTGTAAAGAAAGTTCATTTTCCTCACCGACAGTTGTGCGGTTAGGTAGAGGAAGACACCTGACGAGGGTTAATTGATATGCTCCACCCTCGACCTGCTTCGAGTCAACCAGTCAAGCTTATGTGTAGGTATTATGTCGTCTAATATGTTTACGTATAAAGTCCCGAGAGACAAAAAAAACCTATTGCGGCTTAGTAACAGCAGGCCGGATAGTTCTGGGTTCGATTTCCGGTGATTACACACAATTTTAAAAAAGAGAGAATTTTACACAGTTTGGGTGTTCTGTGCTGTAATTTACCAATTGTATCATTTAGTATTTACCACTGTTATTATTTTTATTTTTGTACAAAAAGGCATTTTTACAATCATATATAATTAACCTTGAGCGCCCTTGAGGTATTTTATTACGAAAATGGCGCTATATAAGTTATCCATAGTAATAATAACCTCGCTATAGTTTTGCTTGTTTGGAGTATAAATCATTGGTTTTTTACTCTCAAAGGTTCGTCTAATCATAATGAGCACTTTCAAGAATAAAAGTTAATTTCGGTCAAATGTGGTTATACATTCATTTAGAAGTAAATTATTTACCGGAACATACAGCCATGATATGATTTATTACTTACATCCTTTTACCTTAATCCAAGTGATATATTACATTACCGGTATATTAAATTCGGATTCGTTTTGAAATGAGAACAATGCCGTTATTAGATTATCTCTCCCGAGTGTAGAAGTATTTCACTTGTGGTTTTAGTAAATCATTATACTAGTACAAGTGTCAAATTTTTTTTCCACTCCAGAACTAAGTAATTACAAACGCAAAATTTTTAACAATATTTTGAGTTTGTCCAAATTTCTGTAGACTGGACTGGATTCAACTCCCTGGGGAGCTGTTTATATTAACATACTACAACAGAGATGAAGAACATTTAAGAGAAGGTAATATAGAAGTCTAGGCATCTACAGGGCTGATGACCTGTCAATGGCTGGTTTAAGTGGCCACTTTACACACTGTGTAACACTCACCATTCTGCCTTTATTTGAACATTTATATTCCTTCAATTCTTTTCTTAATACAAACAGCTCCCCAGGGAGTTGAATCCAGTCCAGTCTACAAAAATTTGGACAATATCAAAATATTGTTGATAAATTACCTGATTCATGAAGAAGTATAGAAATTGAAAAAATAATATTTTCAGGCGTTGCCTAGTATGTAGGTGAAATAATTCAATTAGATGAATGTCACCCGCATAAATAAAGGTTTCAGCTCTTTAACTTCACAAACATCAACAGATGAAAGAATTGAAGGAATATAAATGTTCAAATATAGGCAGAATGGTGAGTGTTACACAGTGTGTAAAGTGGCCACTTAAACCAGCCATTGACAGGTCATAAGCCCTGTAGATGCCTAGACTTCTATATTACCTTCTCTTAAATGTTCTTCATCTCTGTTGTAGCAAAAAATTTATTTATAATTTGACACATTGAAAATAATTCAGATTACAAGTTGGATAAGAGAATGATCACGATGATGGTAGAAATATGTAGGAAGTAGTGAATATATCGACTGCAGCACATTTTTATATTTTTTAGTTGTTTTTTTAATTTTTTACGATTTAGCTGATTTCATGTTTTAACATTGCGTTTTAAGAATTAGAAGAATTATGATTTTTACTCGACAAAAGTTGCCGTAAAGGATTTCCTACTTACCAGAAATTTGTGAAATTTTTAAATAGCCAAGTAAAATTTTTGGAAATAACTACAAACGTGCCTCTTCTTTTAACTCTTAGGTTGCAATTAATGCAGAGCCGAGAAAATCTATTAAAAACACCTATGAGGCTTTCATCTCTAAGACTATGGAGACAAAATCTTTATTGTGTAATAAATGCATTAATCATAATCACATCTCTGCGAGTGTTTAACATTTAATAATATGCCTGTCGAGGGTCATTCTGATTTTATAACATTAAGATGTGGTTGTTTCAATTCCATAAGTATCGCTCACACTAGTAAAGCGCATTGATCAAAATACTCGTGTAAAATAGTAACCCGGAATATGTAACTATTTTTATATTTGTTCCTGAAAAGGAAGGTGTCAAAAAAACTGAATTTCTTGGAATAGTTGTATTGAATCTACGTGAACATTATCTTTGACATTCATAATGTTACAAAAAAATGCACCATCTCCTTCGCTTATCAACTCCATTTTACTTTCCACCGCCCGAGTTTTTGCATGATATAAAAATAATGATTTCAACAAAATAGTAGTGCTTTGTTTAATGATAACCTTTTGCAAAACAATCTGTGTACGATTAACTGCTGTATTTTTAAAATTTTAATATGATTCTATTAACAAGTTATTTTTTAAAGGGGTACAAATGACGTCACGACAAATACATGGGTCGCGCGTGGCTCCGAAAAAGAAAAAAGTTGTCAAACTATATCATATTTAAAATCAGTAACATATATATTTTTTTTAAATTACCCTAGCTTATATCCATTTTTACTTTAATTTAAAATGGTCTTAAATATAAATTCACAACTTGAAAATGTTATCTTGGATCTACTCCACAAAAAACATAAGCAGCGGAACTGGAATTTCAGGTCACACATTTTAACTTTTTGTTTTTTATGTTTGATGAGCAGTTGTCAACTAATATTATTATTATATTTTTTTAATAATAAACATGTGTCCCGCATCACCCTTAAGTCAAGTAAAATAAATATTGAACAAAATATTAACATGCTAGGGAGTTCATCATACACACATAATTTTCACCTGAGACTGGGTTTTGTCGTGACTTCATTCATTCTTGTAGAAAATACATGGAATATACTTTTTATAAAAACTCAGTATTTTGATATTTTGGGCCTTGGTAAGGTACTATTATGGAAGCATTTCATATGCGGCATATGGTTTTTACTGAGTGAATATCTGACCTCGAGACTGCTTTCATACTATTAAGAGCGCGTCTACAAATTCTAGCTGCACCTCTACTCTTTTTAAAGATGTCATTTTATAAAAATAATGTTTTTTTTACTATGTATACAAGAGAATCATTATCATTATTTCCTTATCCGCACATAGTGGTACATAGGGCACAAAATTTTCATTCCAATTGTAGTGCATCTAGATCAGTTTTGTTACATGGAAAGTAAGGGGATTGATATTACGCTTTAGGTGCCTTTCCAGAAACAATAAAGTATTGCAGTGTTAAATTACATTTAAAACCAGTATTTACATCCACCCTGCTTAAAATCGAACCCAGGACCTCTAGAATCTTAATTGAAATTGCAAATAACTACGCAAAGAGGTGGGTTTATCTCCACTTAATTTGTTTTTTCAGGATTTTGACCTGAGAGTAGTCATCGAGTCAAAAGCCCTCGTCAAGGGCTCTGGTTCTTTTTCACACTCAGAACTATATTATTTATCCGCCCGGATACAGAAAAATATACAAGTAACTAAAAATAAACTAAGATTTCTTTTAAGCATGAGTTTCAAGTGTACATTTTTAAAGGATTTTTTGCGGAAACGTATATTTACGAGTATGTTGTGAATGTATTATATACCTATTTTTACGCCGCGCTGTAAATTAAGGTCAACCGAGACCCAGAATAGGTAATAAAATTCTAAAAGTCGCATGTATCAAGGAAATGAATTTCCGTGTTGCCATCTGGTAAATGTATGTGGAATGATAAATATCATACGATCGTTTATTAACGGCCCAACTTTGTATACGTTTGGGAACATCAATACCGAACATTAAGGATTTTTCGAAATTACGCAATTCGACTAAACATAGAGATTCGCATTACGCGGAATCTGTATCGTAAGTACATTGGATTTAATAACTTAGCATTAGGGATGCAACATCGCCTCACAAAATGTCGAGATATATGGGAATTGTCAACTTCAATTATAAAAACATTGTCATGAAAAATAGATAAAAAAGATTGATATTATATACCTACTATCAATGAGCAAATAAGTAGAGTTTCAAAACTAATTTTACAGGGATTTAAAATTATACAATGAGTTAGCTGCCAGAAGAAATAAAAAAAGTGTTAAGCTATAAAGTATTTTAATAATATTTTTGCAATGTTTTAAAAATTAATTAAATATGCCAAGTTAATTAAATTTATTGATTAATTTTCTAGACATGAACTAATGAACTTAATTTTGTTTTTTTTATTCTTGTTTCTAACTCAAAATTAGATCATTCTGTACAGAAAAATAATATATATAAAGAACCTTTTTGAGAAGGGAATATTAATGTGTTAGCATTACAGGGCTTGTAATTGGCTAGTTCGAATCATCACTTCACATCATCATCATCATTCCCTCTCCGCACTAAATAGTGCATAGGGCACTGCATTGGTAAAAGCAATTGTAGAGTATCTTGATATTTTTTTTTACATGAAGGTAAGATGATTAGTATTACGCTTCAGGGACTATGAAATAATCTAGTGTAAGTTGGGTGGTAGGCAAACGCGAAACCGGAACATGATATGAAATGTTTTCTTATGAAACCACTTGCATTTTTTTTTAAGAACATTTTTTTAATGAATCAACAGATCTTTCTATTTACAGGTGTAGTTATGAAGTAAGGAAATTAAATATCTAGATATTGACAGAATCAGAGAGGTTAATGTACGAGAGAGTGGAGGGGGGGGGGGAGGGGTGAATAACGGTGAGGAATAAAAAAATATCTATCAATTTAAGTGGAAATTATTTTCCGAATCTACGAAATGCTCCAAAATAAATTTAATTGGTTTCATAACAAAGTTTTCTATTTAAAAACTTTTGTTATTGAAAAAACCAATTTAAAATCTTATTTCTGGAGCATTTCGTAGATTTCGGAAAAAATAATTTTTCCACTTAAAATTGATTAGATATTTTTTTATTCCTCACCGTTATTCACCCTCCTTCACTCTCTCGTAAAAGCACCGTGGTATTCAGATGTTTTATTTTGTGAGAATTTTTTTTTTCACGAATTGGATATAAAATTATAAAATTTTAACAATTCTAATAGTAATAAAAATAAAATTTCATTAAAATTTCGGGTTTAAAAACGAGTACAAAAGGCTTGCAGTTGGCGTCAGATTCATTTTGACATCCCTTATCATGTCCGCCGAGTGCACTTTCAATAAACTTGGTGAATCCAAGTATGTGCCGTAACAATAATATATGATGTTTGTGGTATAGGGGACGAAACGTATTGTTTTTAGGTAATTAAAAATATGCTTATTTTAAAACCATTTTTGAAATTATTGGACGTCGTCTTGTACGGAAAAAAAAAAAAGCTTAGCCATTATAATTTTGTGATTGTTCAAGTAAAACATCAAAAAGTGAAAATACCCTGTAAAAATTCGTTTTTCTATTTCAATTAAACGTCTCTACAATGTTTCAACATGAACTTAGAAAAAAATGTTATCATTTTCTGAATCGATCTGATCATTTTAAGTATTAGATGTTCAATGTGTTGAAAGGATCGATGCATCATTTGCATCTCTACAGAGCATTACATGTACGTACGGCTCGCGTAGGTTATACATGTATGAAATATCGATTTACGTACCGTGGTGAAATGGACGTTCGGTCACATTTGACAGCGTCATATTACTCCCTTTCTTGTCATTTGATGAACTTAATAATGGCGTTTTACGAGTCGTAACTGTCACATGCCAAATACGATTCCTTTGTTTTATTTTAAAAAGACATTCAGTTCAAAGCATTAATGAAACGGGCGCGCATTTTTATGATTATCAAAATTGTGAATTGAGTAGGTTCGGGTAGTATTAAAATATATAATATTTCATCATCAGGGGCGCTACAGCCCGATGTGGGCCCTGGTCTCCTCCAGAATCTGTCTTCATTCTTCCTGCACCCTGCGGCTCATTTCTAGTTTGTCAGGGCCAATTGCTTTCATGTCGCTTTCCATATCTTCAAGACATCTTAATTTTGGTCTGCACTTCGTCTGCCTTCTAGAGTCGTATAAAAAATCTTATTGGGATTACGATTACGATATGCGAATATTATTAAATCTGTGTTTATGGCACAATGATTATAATCTTCTTGTTTTTATAAATTGTTTAATGTTAGTTTTCACCAGACAGTGCCTATAATTCGTGATTAAAGCACTCCATTTTGGTTAAACGGCACTCAATATCTTCTTAAATATTTTCGTTCAAAACAAATACCCTATTTTTCATATTTTTTGGTTAGAACGGTATATCATATTATCTGTGGTCATAGCCTAATATGGTGCATACATAACATATTATGCAATTACCGGTTGGAGAAAAATGTTGTAAATGATGGTTTTAGTTTTTTAAGAGAGCAATTGGATTCCCAAATGTATAAATTGGCAATAATAACATCTGTTTGCTGCCGATAGTCCAAGCTCTTATCTCGGGCTATAATTTTTATCAGTAGTAATTTCAGTATCTTAATATTTGAAAGAGTTGACATTGTCTATGGTTGTGTGGACCCAACGTCAACTCTCTGTGTACAATTTTTTTGTGATTTTCTTGCTAACATATAGATGTATTTACTTTGAGACTCATGTCACTTGCGGGCCATATTTAACTTAAGTTATTTTTCAATGTTGGAATAGTTCTGGAGATTAAATCTAGGTCATCTGCATAGGCTTGTATCCTAGCAGTCTTTCTAAAAACTGTATTTTTATATATAATTCTTCTGTACGTGTGATGTCACAGAACTCCTCTTGAACGGCTTAACCGATTTACGTGCGGTTTTCAGAGAAATATAGATCTTTGCGTTGTGCGTGTTCGTGGATGTTAAATTTTCAATCTAATATGTAATAAGGAAGTTAGGAGCAAAAATGTTTATATTTATCAATCTACTAGGGTTCCATTCGAGGAGAATGCATTTACATAAAAATGGAAAGATCTTGTTCTTTTGTACATAAAAAAAAAATATTTTGATGTTTACTAACAGCATTATTTTTTGTGGATCTCAATCAGATTTACTTCCTTAATTTTTTTTATAATTTATACCCATTTATTTATGTTTACTGGATTTTTGGTACAACTAAAATAATAATTAATTCAATACATTTCAAAAATCGTATTCGTACATAAGTACACCCCTCTGTTGGTGAGGACCGGAGTTTGACATTTGCAAAATAATGCATATTTGAAAAAATATTATTTATTTTTTAGAATTCAACCATAGGGTACCTAGGTACCTACTAAATTTTATATTTAAATATAACAATTTTTAATTTGGAATAAAATCACAAATAAGTACCAAGGTACCTACTTATCAATGAAAAAGTCTTTTTCCAAAGGTAATAAATAGCAAGCAAGTCAATGTTCGGGCAAGTTTACCAACTGCAACGTATTTAAATCATTAGGATCAATTAGTCATAATTTTATGTGTGTTTGTGTAATGTGTTTAGTAAAATTTTCTGTCAAATGTTTTTTTTGTGTTTAAGCTAGTAGGTAAAATTAACTACAAACTTATAAAAAAATAAATATTAAAAATAAGACAATATAATATTATGTTCCACTAGATCGAGGAATATCCATCTTCCCCTTCCAAAAACTCTGCAACTTAGAGTATGCCGACTATGGGGTTTTATTCGACGATTCAGTTGGGGGTCTTCAGGTTATTTAGATAAGCTAAATAGATACTCCGCATGCAAGGGTTTAAAAATCAATATTTTAAAATGTACTGTGTTATACTTTTTTATCTTGATGCTTAAAATCCCTTCACTCTGTCAAACCAAATCATATAAAAGGGTCGAGAGTTTCAAATACCTGGGAGTATATGTTACAGAAAATGGTAGTTTTCAAAAAGAACTGGATTGCGGTTAAGAATAGCATTATATATAACGCCTGCATGACACCTATTCTCCTCTACGGATGCGATCGTGGCACCTCACTGGGACCCAAAACAGCTAAATGTGGTGTGTAAAATAGGTGTCTCAGAAGAATCTTATGTGTGCGGTGGTTGATTTTGTGAGGAATGAAGTAATAAGAGACTGTCGGCAGGTTTATGTCAGAACTTCTGGACGATAACCTGACTTGGGTGGACGCAAAGAAGTTGGCAGCCAAAAAAGATGCATGGAGGCTCTTTGTAGATAGTATACGCTTCTATACTAGGAGGCAGACATGGGAATGATAATGATGTTGGTATGCTTTTGATTTAGTTAAATACCCTTCGAGTAAAATATTTGGCACGGGACGCATTTTTGTAATAAGTTGACATTTAAATTCATTGAAATAAGAAGGGATTTTTTTCAAAGGAATAATACGGAAGTCCAGGTACTAAAAGGGTTTTTTAAATTGTCATTAAGCTGTGTAACATTTAGCATTCTGCCTATGCTTAAACAAACAAGTTTCCTCAACGCTTTGACTTTGTAAAGTAAAAGAACCGAATTTTTATTGATGTGGGTGTCTGTCTGAAATATATTAGCGTTGTCTGGTAAGTAGAGTCATTCAGCCAGATGAATCTCACCCACATCCAATGAAGGTTTCAGCACTTTTACTTCACAAAAGTCAACCGATGAAATAGTTCAGAAATGTGGATATTTAACAAATGTGAAAATTGTTACGTATAAAGTGGTCACGTAAAACAGCCAATGACTAGACTTCCATATTCCTCTCGGAATGGTTTCTCTCTCTGTTGCAATATATTTTTGATAACTCTAACGCTGTCTTACAAACATTTAGACACGTAACTTTTTTTATTTGTGTTTTTCCATTTGTTAAACTCGCTCATAATTCAACACAGTGTTTTGATAAATAAGATATCTTTGAATCTAAATAAACCAATCGCAGCGTATCTTTATCATTTTTGTTACATGAAGGTACGAAGAACAATCTCATGTTTCAGGTAAATACTTATCAAATAGAAAAAAAGTTCCTTAATATAACCGGTTCAACGATAATTTTTGCCCTGTTTCTAAGCCATTTTTCGGGAATATTCGTCCTTTATATTGGAGCCTTTGTATGCTCCTTCCCTCTGGTCAAAATTGTCTAAAGGGATCTAAGGGAGGCTTTATAATTATTTATCTCGGTAATTAAAAGAAGTGATCGAAATTACCAAACATCTGGCAATATAAAACAAAAATGACAGAATGCGATTAAAATCATCCTAAAACCCAGTAATATAGAAATCACATAAAGCGTAAATTAATACAGATTCTGATTAACAAACGGAATAATATAACAGTGACGCGACAGTGACACAAATTAAATTAATTAACTGACATATTGACACAAATAACATTAACCCTGATAATAGTCACTGTAATGCGAATAAAAGCATCGAAAAAGAGTGCTTAGGACACATGAATAATAACCCCAGAAATACATTGTGGATTAATTATCATTATGGATAACTTATATAGCGCCATTTCGTAATAAAATACCTCAAGGGCCCTTTACATTTACATTCTTTTGTAAAATTAATTTAATTGAAGCTTTTAAATTTGTAATTTAATTAAAACAATTCATTTTGTTGTCACATGCTACGGATCTATTCAAATGATTTAGAGAACAAGTGGGTTTTGAGTTTTTTCCGAAACATCACTTCACTTTCACAGCCTCACACCTCTGCTGGGAGAGCATTCCATGCCATAGGGCCTGCGACCGCAAATGCGCGTTCACTAAATGTAGTGCGCTGTTTGCGTAGAGGTATAATAACTTTTTCTCTCACCGTAGACGTAGCTGATCTAGGCGTGAGACGCCTGTCAGATAGTTCATCTGGAATGCATAGTTCCCTTAGACATTCCGGAGCAGAGTTGTGCTGTGACTTATACATAAGCCAACAGAGTTTGTATTTGACATTCTGTGGAAAACGTAGCCAGTGTAGTTCCCGAAGTAGTGGAGTGATATGACTGAACTTAGAGATTCCGAAAATAAGTCTCGCTGCGGCATTCAATACAGATTGTAGGCGAGTCATTTTGTTCATTGATAGACCCGCATATATACCATTACAATAATTGACTCTAGACACTACAAACGCATTTAATAATTGACGGGCGGCATCAACCGGCAAATTTTTGCGTATGCATTTAATTTGTCTCAGCTGGTAGAAGCATGAACTTATAGTTCTACTAATTTGAGCGTCAAGAGATAGGTCAGAATTGAGTAAAACTCCCAGTAGTTTAACGGTGGGTAAAGCGGTACTCTCTACATTGGGTAGAGCCGTATCCTGGATCAAATTCTGTCGTCTGGCTGAAGCCATCCACAGTTGTTCAGTTTTTGATGGGTTTAATTTTAATCTGTTTTCAGCCATCCAGTTTCTTATTTTCTTGATGCATCCATCAATTAAATTGACCTGGTTTGCAATAAAAATAAATCTGCGTATCATCTGCATAGCAGTGCGACCACAATCCACATTCTTTGATAATGTTCTCTATATCTTTAGTGTAAAGGAGATAGAGAAGTGGTCCGAGTAATGACCCTTGAGGCACTCCTGTAGACACCCGAAAGTTGGTTGAGCTTTTACCCTGGAACACAACTGCATATATGTCACTCAAATATTCCGATACAATAGAAAATTATCACATATTACAAATACCGATAGAAATAAGTAAAATGAATTTAGAAAAATTAACTGTATTTTTTAAATCAATATAGATATTTTGGAAAACGTTTTTATCCATATTTTTAATCGTTAAAAAATACTCCTCCACAAAAACGCATTTGACAATCGTGCCGTCAAGATACATGAAATATACGACGGTATATTTAAACGGTCAGAGACGACGCTGACGATAAAAAAATATCAAATCGTGACATTTAAGGGCGTTGGCAATAAAATGAAGCGTTTTAGTAGGAATTAAAAATTGTAATTTTCATATCTTGAAAAAAATGTAGTGAACATAGACACAATACGAGAATATCAGAAAAGTATTCTAAAACGAGACAAGGACAATCGAGACAAATGAACCAGAGGCTGAATTTATACAAAAAACTACCAGGCAAATCTAAACAAAAGACACATTTAGAAAACATGTTGAAAATATTATTATTAACAATAGAATATGACTTTAAATAATATTTTTTTTTAATTCATGTAATCCGTAAGGGTTTAAAAATAAATAAATTTCAAATAAAAAAAAACAGAAAAAAATATTTTGCATGTTACTGATAAGTACAAAAAAACTATTTTAACGCAAAGTATTTCCTAGATTCCGATTGGTTTATAATTGTTAAAAAAGTGGTATTTCCCTATTATATTATTTTTTTACATTTAAAAAATCATTATCACCATTCCCCTTTCCAAACCAAGGGCAGCGTATTTAAATTATCTGTTACATGAAGTTAAGGTAATTAATGCATCGCTTTAGGTGCCAGTAAAGGAACAATGTAACATTTTCATTTAAACAACCTTTAAAATTAATATTTCATATCCATCCTGCCAGAAATCGAATCCAGGACTTCAAGAACGGTAGGTGAACGCACCAACTATTTTACAATATAACGGACATAATATTTCCACTTGATTTCCTTATTCATGGTTTTTACCCGAGAGCAACCATCAAGTAGAAAACATTTGTGCGAGGTTTTTGGTTATTTTATTAACAAAAAAAAATTTTCATCATCCACATGGACACAAAGTAATGAAAATGTCTTGAAAAACTTTATTTTAATCGAAATTTAAAATGTTTTA
The DNA here is from genome assembly GCF_059751315.1 of Micrasema longulum. NCBI lineage: Eukaryota > Metazoa > Arthropoda > Insecta > Trichoptera > Brachycentridae > Micrasema > Micrasema longulum. The sequence continues at coordinate 42,356 of NW_028277547.1, forward strand.
TTTTCTTGGAAGCACTTATTATTCGTATTATTAAATTCTGAATTTCAGACTAAATGTAACGTAATGTAATTATATTTAATTTAATAATACAATAAACTTGCCAATGTTTAAAAATAAATTGGAAACAGACGTGATGATTCGCTATTTTGTGGTGAATGTAAAAAAAACGAATCAGATAACAGAGAAGTGTGAAATACTAGGAACATAAATAGAGTAGACTCGGTAGACAATTGAAGGGTGAGGGGAGTTTAGGGATTTAGAAAATCAAGTTAAAGTTCTGAATTACACGAGAGGTTTTTCGGATAGGAAAAGTTAGTTTCAAAAAAAGTATTTTCCAACTTTAAACCCTTTGGAGAAAAACCCATTGGCGATGTTTTGTACTGTATGTTTTTTTCTCATTCACAATTATCATAGAAAAAATAAAAACACTCTTTTTTGATTTTCCATACATTCAAATAAAAGCGTTGTTGTGGTGAGTGCCAGTGGTGAGATGACAGCGTGTTATTATAGATACCTTATAAATCAATACCAGTTAATAAGTAAATGGCAAAAAAAATTAGTCCCGAGAAGTATAATAATAATTTAAAATCTTTATGCACCGTTATATATACCATATGATAAATATTTAAAAAATAATTAAATAAAACAATGGTATACACGGTTAAATGACAGACTTATTGTCACAAACAATTTTTTACAGTCTGATCAAAAACAAATAAAAAATAAAACAATGAAAAAAAGTCAAAAGTAAACAATTAAAAAATAATAATTATAAAGGAAATAAAAAAGAAGTTATGAAAATACAAACAGTAAGAGCATTTTATTAGATATGGTGTCCATCGCTTACGTTATTTAAATTATAATTAAATATAATTCAACACTGGGCTCTTGGCCTTGTAGAGTTAGGAATACATTTTTAAAATTTTGTTGTTATATATATGTGTTTGCATGAATTAATATATTAATAAATAAAATTTTAAAAAAATATTAAAAAGCATTTTTCAAATATTAATTTATATTATGGAAACGTTTATTTACTAGAAACACTTTTCACACACACTTGTAACATAGAAATAGCAAAGAAAAATAGAAAGAGTCGATTTCTTAGACGGATACCACCTAACCGACAGAGTTAAAAATGATAAAATGAGACAAAATTGTAAATCTGGGACAGGAAAAATTGATGACATTGAAATTATCACTAAGATTGTTTTGTAATGTGAAACTACCGATGACTGTTGATGACGGAAGAATCTTTTGCTCTGAAAAAGCCGTAGAAATAAAATATTTTTAGCGCGGTGATATGACATTGTTAACTTTCACACAAACACTGGCCGCAAAACAGCGTCTCTATTTTCATTGTAGTGAGTCCTCTCTTCGTGCTCTCTCTTATACATATTTATTGCAGTATTGGTGTCACATTCATTCTTCGCAAGTCGAGAATAAATATTTTTTGTACCAAAATCCTGCATGATTTTTGTACCAGAATTCGGTGGAAAAATGCTCATTCGAGGATAACTGAAAATACAACTTCATAAATAAATAAAAAAAAACGACATTTCAAGTCTTTTATCGTATGTAGACTTATGTAACACCACACAAGAGTTTTCAATTTTCTCATATTCAAATTAATTTATTTTATCAAAATAACATGAGAAATAATTAAATATTTAAGCTGTTATATTCGGACAAAATCTCAAACCATGAACCTTTGAGCAATGACTTGTATTTATGATAATCTTCAATAGCAAAAGTATTTGCCTCTTAATCATAGTTTCATTGTTTTTATGCCCGACTGTTCTTCCAATTGGCATAATCAGAGGCAGGGTAGTTCTGAAAGCCGGGAGATAAAACAGTTTGTGCTGACGATGTCAAAGATTATCATCAGGAACATAAAAATTCATTCTCTCTAAAACGGCTGAGTTCTCAATAAAACCTATTTTCAGTCTTAAAAAAATGGTTCAGTGTTTTGATGTTGAAATCTGTTGGTTCTAAGCATATCCAAGAATAATGCAGTGAGATAGAGCCGTGGTTAACTACCATACTTCCTTACATAAAGATACTTCAGCAATTTTTTTAAATCTCTCTAACAGGAGGGAATATCTTGCCTCGTGTGGACTCTATACCACCGAGACACTCTCAAACCTGGTCTAAATCTGTGAATTGTACAGGATTCTGAGTGTGCGAATATCTTATATATTATTACTCTAAGACTAAATAAAATAAAAAACTCAGCTGCAGGACCCTCGACCTCAGACCTCCACCTCACCCGACCATCGAGTAACCGGATTACAGAAGTCGCTACGCTTTCAGTCGATGAGATTGCCAAAAACTTCATACATGTAAGGTGTATTTCGATCGAAACCTCCCCCGTGATTTTTTTTATGTTTCAATTAACATAAAAAATATTTATATTAATTTTGGTAAAACAGTTTTTTTTTTCATTACATGTTTGTACTTTTGTCGCTAACTGACAGCTGACAGCTGTTTGATTAGCAGTTAATGAATAGTTTTTATTTTCGAATACGTTTCAATTTTCTTTATAGTCTAAGTTCAATTGAACATTTATAAGTCACTATAAGTTTTTTTTTCGTGAAATTATACTTTATACCTGGAAGATAAGTGCTTTTTTAAAAGTGCATTATCGTTATATTACAGTCCTTTAAATGAATAAGAAGGCTTAAAATTAATATCGTGAAATTAGTGGGTGCCTAATCATTAATTCAAGTAATGTGAAAGTGACCAAAATTTATCATTGACAATTAAAAGTATGTCTTACTGCCATCCAGTAAATATATTGAAGTTATTAATAAAGCCTTTTTATAAAATTATTCTCGATAATTAATCAGTGTGTGTTCGAAACGCGATTTAATTATTGCAAAATTAATTTAGTTTTAATATAATGTCCGTCTCCCATTAGTACTATCTATGTGAAAAAAGAATTTAAATAAAACATAGGTGGCGCTAGCAGACTAAAATAATAAAATAATAAAGATTTTAATTTAATGACTATCTCTTATAAGCACCTTATAAGAAAAAAAAAACTAAATAATAATTAGTATTATAACAAAACATAGGTAGCGCTGGCAGACGTAAAATAGTAAAAAAATAAAGATTAACAGCAAAAAAAAAATTTAATCACAAAAGAGTGAAATTTCGCAGTGTACAAGATTCTAATGATTCAAATAAGGCCCGAGGGGCCAATCAACTGAGGCCCGAAGGGCCGATAAAACGAGGCCAATTTTCCTAGCACGTAACCTGCCTGCTAGTTAATAAACATACTTTTTTGTGCGTAAAAATCAATTATGCATACTTTTATGTAAGTGAAAATCAATTTTGTTTTTATTTTTATGAAGTAGAAGTTGGCCTCGTGGTGTAATGGTCAGCGCGTTTATCTACCAAACAAGAGTTCTGGTTTTTTTGGAATTGGTTTACTAATGCAGTGCCCTATGCACCATTAGATGTGGAAAGGGAACGATGATGATGATGATAAGGTGGAATAAAAAAATCAAAAAGTAGCCTAGCGGTATCAACGCATAAATAAAACATGTCTACTGTTCAATCGCCTCACCGCTCGGCTCGAAGTCGAAAAAGAAAACCCTTTGAAATCGAAGTTATAACTTATGTATTCTGGTTACCCCCATCCCATACATTCGGCACATTTGACTGACTTCTCTGAGTTAACTAGTCGCCTCATGCATAAAGACGAAAAGGGACCAATATTGATGGAACAATGCCTAACCTCCAACAATGCAATGTATGAAATATTACTGGCTGAGAGCGTTAATATTTTTGTTATTTTGTTTAGGTGTGCACGAAGTTTTACCCTTATGATCCAAAATAATTCCCAAAGATATATTTATTCATGCTGTTAATTTAAAAAATAAATATATGTTTTGTATTTTTAAAAGTAAATATTTTTTTATAATTCAGTTCAACAAACAGATGATTACAAAAAATCAAATTGCGAAACAATGTAACAGTAGTAAATTTGAATGAGTTAATATTTTTTTTAAAAAGCTATTAATTTCTTATAATATCAATATATATCACACATAAAGAAAGGTTCGTAAAAAGTCAATGGACATTTCTTCGACATCTTAACTGGAGATGTAGGTAGAAGATCGCCGTCTACCAGGGGCGAGCTTTCCCAATAACCGATTATTTGCAGCTTACCATATTTTTTGACATCGAAAGTAATGTTTTATATTACATTATTAAGAGAAAATATATCACAAATAAGGTAATAATAATAATACATTACATTTCTTGGGTTAATCAATTTTCATCATGTTCCATACAGCGAGAAAGCTACACCTCTATTGGCCAAAATTATTACTACCGGATTATATAAACTTGCGTAGCTATGGATAAAACATGAATTTCATTACGTCTCTTAACTCCAAATTACAGATTTACCTTAGAAAAATTTAACCTACAATTACAATTAAATCTTGCAGCTTTCTTAAATGCAATTTAGTCTTTCAACACTCCTTTATAAGGGCTATTTTTTTTTTTTAAACAAAACTGCTTTACTGAAGACAGTACAAGTGAGATAGTATTATACGCACCCGTTATAATGTGAAAAGAAGATAAGGAATATATGTACGAGTATATAACATAGAAGTTTTATTAGGATAATAAGTCCCGTTCGGTGGTTTATGGGTTAATTTGTTGTAAAATACATAATATTACGAATTAACCTTTTAACTAATCCTTAGTATTAGTAGTTTTCAAAAACAAAGATTCGCTAAACAATAATAAAATATACATGAAATATAGAATGTTTTAACGGACAATGACAGTTCAATCATAGGTTATTCTTTATTATCCATTTAAACTTTAAAACTAAGGTTAGAATTATGATACAAACGTTACTAGTAAATTAAAATTAAATAGTTTTAAGAGTTAATTATGCATAAAGAATAGTAAAATGTAAAGCTTACAACGTTTTGTGAATATTAAAGTGATATAAAAATCGATGAAATAATGATTCTAAAAAGGCGATTATTAGTAATCTATTGTTTTCGGTGAGAAATACATTTAAATATTATATATTTTATCATTTTTTACTAAGAAATAGTGTTTTACTTCAAGACAAGTAAATGTCGTCACAATTAAGCGAAAATTATCGGTGCGCCTATGAATAATATTATTTTATAAATAACTTTTCGACACTCGTACTTGTATATGAAATTTCCGTTTGAATATGTCGTTGCTTTCTAACACTATGGTTGGCGTTCGAGTCCTCGCAGGGTTCCAGTTTGTTGCAATTATGTTTTTTTTAAGTTTTATTTTGTTTATTAAATATTTGTATTAAATTAGATAATATTTCAACTGAAACTATTAGCCACTAGTACCATTCGTTATGGATTATTTATCAAATATAAAATAGTCCAGTTTTTTTGCCATTGAATTTTTTTTTAAATTAATTTTTTTGTTTATTAAATGTTTGTTAAATTAAAAATATTTTAACTGAAACTGTTAGCCGCTAGTGCCATTTGTTATAAATTATTTATCAAAGACCAAATAGTCCGATTTTTCGCAAATATGTTTTTTTTATGCATTTAAATTAAAAAATATTTTAACTGAAACTTTTAGCCACTAGTGCCATTTATTGTCAATTATTTATCAACTATAAAAAAGACCTTTTTTTATGTACCAAACTGCCGCTTTTGAAATTTGTCAGAATTTTTGCAGCTTATCAATTTAAAAACTCACCGGTTGCCACTGCCGTCTACTATTAGAATTCTTCGTGACATACTTAGTAGACGCCTTGATAGCCCGGCTCTTATGTCGGAGTTTTCATTAAACGCCCCTGGCTACCGCACCCGTCACTCGTCGAGCTCTCTATTTCATGTGCCCGTAGGTCGCACTTACTATGCCCAGAACTCTCCACTTATTTGCTAAGCTCACGAGTATAATTTGAAATTTTCCCTTATTGACCCCTCTGATTGTTACAAATTAACATCTAAATTGCGTGTTTAAAGACACACATTTTCTCTTACACTTAGTAGTTTCTACAATATATATATTTTTTTAACTGTTTTTTTATATTCTACTCGTATATATTTTTTTCACTTGTGCAATATTAGTACACACATGTCCACCCTCGTTCCATTATAACACACACTCACCCACCCACTCACACTTTTACACTCACCCTAACACACTAGCATGTATTGTACGAGTATTTCATGTATTTCTGTGGATATCTATTATTGGTTTTATTCTCTGTATATGTTGTTCTTTTTATATTTTTTACATGCATTACTGTTGGTATCTCCAATAAATAAAATAAAATAAAAAACAAAAAAATATATAAAAAAACAGAGATGAATATCATATATTACAAGAATATGGATTTACAGGGCTTATGACCTGATGTTGGCTGGTTTAAGTGGCCACTTTACACACTGCATAACATCTACCATTTTGTCTATGTTCGAACATCTGTTTTGCTTCAATTCTTCCATCTGTTAATCTGTGTGTAAAGTAATGAGCTGAAACCGTTGTTGATGCGGGTGACATACTGACCAAATTATTTCACCTACAAAGCAACGCCAGAAAGAAAAAAAATGAATACTTATCGGTTTACCCAGTGGTTTTATAACCAATATATTTTAGTCAGTCCAAATTATTGTAAACAAGAACTGGATTTAACAGCTTTGGGAGTTATTTATATTATAAACAAAGATGAAGAACAACATGTTTAGGAATATCTAATGCAAGTCTGACCACGTGAAAGTAATTCCGTATATCAAGTGTCTATACCATCGGTGTCGATTTTCATTTAGTTTCTCCGGAATATGCACGACCCCAAAACTACCGCGAGCTGAAACACCAGCGAATCATCTAAATATCTTAATTTCTGCAGTTTGAATTTTCTGATCATGCTTTTTCTTCATCATCCGTCATTCTGATCCATAAAGCAAAGCTAAACAAACGGCGTCTTGGATATTTTGCCTTTGGTATTTTCCGGCATTTTTAAAAACATTCCAACCTTGGGTCAACTATACGTTAAATTTATCCTACTCTTAAAAAAAGTATTGACAACTAGAATATATATTGTTTATTCTCAAATGTAATTTAAAAAAAGTATGTTGTTAAGTGTCTTCGGCACGGGAAACCCCAGTGAGGTCACATTATTTTTATTATTAATTAAAGTTTGCAAGCAAAAAAAATGAATAAATAAATAAATAAAATACAAAAAAAACCTTGAAAGTACCAACCATACAATTATCATCGTCATTATTCTTTTTCGGCACTTTTTGTGCATTGGGTACTGCATCAATACAACAAACGCAGTGTATCTTACAACTATTTGTGTATAAATTTGTATGTACGTTCATTTTTAGTTATACGTCGACTAGTGTCAAGGTTACAACACAATCATTAATCATCAGGCCTTATATTTGTTTAAAATCACTTACGTTACAATTTGCTTGTATAAATATTATAAGGAAAAGAAAGAAAAAAAGAATGAAAGAAAGAAAGGAAAAAATGATAATATGAATCATAAAAGGAATAATTTAATAAGTTGAATTTTATTGATTATTAATGAAATTTAGTTTTTCATTAAAGCATGAAACCCTTAAACTTTACTAATACACAAAAGTACACGACGCCACATCAAGGTTGACGACATCACACAAACAAAAGGAACTAACATGCACAATCGTGACACGAAAGTTTCGCATCATTAGCATATACAGACAGAAAAAACGAAAATTAAGCAATATCGACTGCTAAACAACGGACTAAAACTGTACAACTACCACCCGCACAGGTAGTAACAACCATAGAGAGTTTTAAGACTGAAACGAGAAACATTTTTAAAATTTCTTTTTACCACATTTACCAATTTACAATGTTTGTTTTATTACAAAATAACAATAAGTGGATTTCACTAAAAAAATAATAAAAGAATAGCTTTTTATTTCTGATATTTCAAGATATTTTAACAATGACCACCTTTATTATTATAGTTTTCAATTTTACGCCCATTTCTTGATTATAATTGTGGCAGTGAATCTTTATAATTTTTGTAACATGAAAGTAAGATAATCACTTTTATGCTTCAGGTGCCAGTCCAAACAAATTTTCAAATAAATATTCCATTTTTACCATGCCGGGAATCAAACCCGAGATATCTTTACAATAAGCGAATGCTTTAATCGTTATTGTTTGGTTTCATAGATTTGAAATTAAATTATGATATAACGCTGCGCAAGTGAGAGAAGCAATCAATTTAATATTCATTAATTGCACGAATCATCTATAGGGTTTCCAGTCTCGACACAATGACTCTGAGATCGAGTCTCGAAGTTACGAGACTTTGAGACTTTTTGAAACTTCTAGACCATAGTAATTAATTATCATTAATTAACTAAATTTTTTATTTACATTCATACAAAATATACCAGCCAACTATTGCAATGTCATTAAACACGCATAAATCACAAAAGCTTAACTAAAATAACATAACCGAAAAATATTTACAAATCATCTTGTTTAGAGGAAGTCGGCCAGCAACCAGCAGCCAGCATGCTTTAGACAGAGCTAAGGGAAAATATGTGCAGTTTTAACGTACATTCGAGCAACCCATCCTCAGTCTAATTAAAATATTGCATTTTTGACCTAGCGCGAGTGTTGCCTGCGTCAGCACAAAAATGCGACCCCAGCCAAAAGTCCACGTTTACGAGCCTGAATCTTTACAATATATCCTCAGAATCTTGACTTGTCTAATTTTTTTTAAAATTTGATTCCTTCGCTTTCCTGGATCCTCTTCCAGCCTCCTTCCGAACTCCGTATCTGATCCTACATTCCTCATTATTTAATGTGTAAAATATTATGTATTTTTATTAAGTTTGTATACGTAAGTTTTATCTGCCTTGTAATTTAAAAAAAATGATAATAGGTTTTTGTTTTACCTACGTGTATTTATAATTTCTTTTTTTTTTGCAAAATTTCGATTATTATTCTTTTGAGCAGTCTATTTTTTTTTGGCTGTAAGATATTACTTTAGCAATTTTCACCAATATACTTACTGTTTGCATCTGAAGATTAAAATGAAATAAATAATTAAAAATTATTTATTTAAAAAAAAATCATTTAAGAATCGAATCTTCTGCTGAATTGTTTGTATGTTTCGTCAGTAGGTTCAATTTTTTTTGTAGCATAAACTTAACCTATCTTAATAATCCCCGGGTTGAGATGTGAACCCAGTTAAGTCCAAAATATTCATTTTAAGATACAACAAAAATATAATTCAAAAAATTTCCCATATTCATCTAATTATAATTGTTTATTCATGTGAAATAAATAACGGTTTAAATTAAATTAAATTATTAATTATTAAAATATTTTTCATAACGTTTTTAGCAATGAAACAAAAGGAATGGACTAATCTGGATTGGCGCAAAATTGAACTAACTTATTTTTTTTATTATCATATTAAATACATAAAATTATACATTTATGCACAACTGCTTTGAGTATCTAACTAGGGTTATTTACCTCGTTCTAAGCTGCAGAAAAACAAATAAAGGTATGAGACATAGTTAAAAACATCGTTAATACATTGTAAAAAAATCACACTAAAAATGATATAAAAAATAAAGTAAAAAACGTATTTAAAAACCCAGTAAAATACAGCAATAAAAAAATATTATTTGATAACCTAGCAAAAATGTATTTAAAAAAACCATAATTAAATTGGTTTAAGTTACTACACACATTTTTTTTAAGGAATAAGCCGCTCAACCTCAACACCAGGACCAATTGAGAAATATTTTGTTCTTAGATTTTTTTCTTTTAACTGGCGGTAATCGAACCCGCGACGCCAGCTTCACAGTTGGTCATCTAACCAACTGATTTATTATTCTCATTCAATTACAAAAAAGATTCCTCCCTGATACTGTACGAAAAATACAACTGCACGTTGGACTGACTATGCCCGACTTAAATCGATAAAGTCGACGTTTCGTTGTCCCGTTTTATACACTCCAAAGCTGAACCAACTTTGTTTTGTTTTTTTAGAAAGAGTATAAAAATGAAGTTTTCTGTGTCGGTACCTATTCCGTTTCCAAAAATTATTTAATATATCTGTTTACCGTACGTCAGAAGACGGCAGATAAAACTAAGCGTTTTTATGGGTTTTTTAATGATCTTAGCACACATATGAAACTATTTGTTAAAAAAGCAAAACAGTAGAGAAACATAAATGTCAAATGTTTATAGTGTGGAAAAAAATAATCCTAGAAGGAAATATGGAAATGCGTTTGAAAAATGAAAAGTCAGTCCGTATTTTCTCTTAAAAAATAAACTTCTGGACTACAAATTGACTACAAACAAAAACATTTATTTATTTATTTAACTTTTTGTACATAATGTTATTTGTACATTGGCGGGCTTATTCCCAAATGGCCATTTCTTCCAACCAACCAATAAAATAAACGTTCTATTTTCTATAATTCAAGTAAAAGAACATATTTAATAGAAAATAAAGATTAAAAAGCTCAAAATATATAAAAATAGAAATAAACGTATTTGTTTATAAATTACCTTAAATAAAAACTATTACTCAATGGGAAAAATGAAAAAAGGAGGAAAAAAGAGGAAAGGCGGAGAGATAAAGGAAAAGAAAGGAGATTTTTCTTCAGACGTGATTTAAACAGAGATAATGTAGTAACATCCTTGATGGTGGATGGGAGATGATTCCACAGTCGAGCCGCATGAACACTCTATGAGTTAGAAGTTAGAGAAGAAAGAAGAATTGTGGATAGGTATTAAGAGAGTGCCTTGAGAATTAGAACGAAGAGGTAAACCATGCACTGATAAGTGTTGGAATTTTTCACGCTGGTATATAAGAGCGTTAAGACTATGAAGTACATTGAACAGAAGTGAGATAAAACATCTAGTCAAGTGGCGTTTAAATCTCATTTTTACTATTTTGTGACGTATCTGACTAGATTGGTCAAAGATCAGTAAACATGTACTTATGTGTAGTGTACCAAATCTCAGTACTTGGGTTAATGTGATTTCGGATTCAGATTTAGAATAATTTTGTTAAATTGGGTCTTATAATATTTTGGTGTGATCATCGATAGGCTGTATAATACAATATTCTAAAGTCGTTACATATTATATAAGAAAAAAGCGAGCAATCCTATGGTATAAGAGAAGAAATTATGTAAAAATAAAACCATATTCATATTTCAAAGGTAGCGATATTGATATTTGAGGTTTTTAAAGGAGTGAAAACGTAATTTAATTTCAAGATATATGTATATACTTCATATCCAGGGGAGAGTAAATATCTTGGTGAAATCAGAATTTTTGAAATTCTCATTATATCTGTCTCTGAATTTTTCGAATACAAATTTTATCACCGTGGGTAGAATTTGGATTTATATTTCAAATTAAAACGTACTAATTAAGACTTACCTTTGTCTTAATTTAATACATAAACGTACTGCGTCGTTTTCTCATCTAACCGCCCTAATGGTGCATAGGAGACTGCATTGCAATTTCAACAGCACCGTGGGTATATGGGTCGCTTTTGTCACATGGAAGGTTAGGTGGTCAATCTCACGCTTCCAGTGCCAGTCCGGAAATAATGAACTATTGCAAAGTTAAACTACTTTTAAAACAAATATTTCACTTACACATAAATAATACGCAAATGCGCCACTCACTATACTACGAGGCAGGGGCGAATCGTTCATATAAGCGATTGCGCGCAGCTTACCACTATATTAGACTGTGGACAATTTTGTTTTATACTAGTTAAATGAATTTATTTATTACAAATTACTGTCACCGTATATATAATTTATTCTTAAAGAAAAATATATATTTTAAATACTGGCGCTCTGCTCTCAGCTCGTTCCTAGCAGATTACATCAGTTTATTTCTGCCGTTAAATATGTATACTGTGTTGAAATTCTTAAAACTCAATTCCTGTTTTTTCCTTTTATAGGAAACTTTTAGATTTTTCATATTATTTTAAAATTGTATATTAACAATAGTTTTATGACGGCCTCCGTGGTGTAGTGGTCAAGACGCTTGACTCACAGATGGAAGGTTCCGGGTTCGATTCCCGGTGAGAACACAAAAATTAAATGTGATTTTTCTCAAGCCTGGGTGTTCTGTGATATAATTCACCGCTGTTATTGGGCCTCTTGGCCTGTTGTGGTGCAAAAATAAAATATAAACATGATTACCTAAGGCATATTATTATTTTGTTAAACGTATACAGTTAGCATATTATTATGGCATAGAGCAGAATATGTGGCGCTCGACGTGGCCCTTTTTGGCATTATTTATTAGCTATTATTAAAACTATTAGTACTTTTTCATTATTTAAAAACAATAAAAAATATATTTTTTTTTTATGGAATTTTTTATTGCAACTACCAGAAATCTCGACCGCAGTTTCACTTTTGGCCGTATGTTATTTTTTATATGTGACTGATTTTGTAATAATAAAATTCTAACAAGTTGATGTTGCAAAAAAACATCCCGTGCATAGGACGTATTTGAACGAGAATAAGAATGTAATAGTAAAGATAAAACGAAAATTGGGCAGTTTGAAATTTTACAACTTTTTCCCTTATTCCGTTTTTGTAATCATTCATTCTTACTCTGAACTGATAAGCATCATTCCTTCCATCATGGCGACGTCAAAGCTGGAAGGTATTGTTATCTTTTTGTCATACTTTGTTTTCGTCCTGTACTATATTTTATAACTCACTGAATAGATATGCCTGAAAATCACGTTTTCTTTCTTCAAAAAAGGTTCGTTTATCTTTATGCACTAGTTAAATGAGCTTTGTATATTTCCCTTTGAAAGCAAAAAGGTTTGTTAACACTTTCAGTCTATTATCGTAAAGAAGAGGCAAAACATATTTTTGAAAGAAACCTATGTTTCCTGTGTCCGTGGGGACAAATAAAACTGTTATAAGCGTGAAAAAGAACCAGAACCTTAAAAAAAATTGACTGTAGATAAGTTTGTCTCGTTGTGTAGTAGCAGTCGGTGTTCACCTACTATGCTTTAAGGCCTAGGTTCAATTTCAGGTGGACGTGAAATACTTATTTTAATAGTGGTTCTACTCTGCAATATTTCAATTTTCCTGGACGGGCACCCGAAGCATATAAACAAATAATCATTTTACTTATAATGTAATAAAAAAAAAAGATATGCTGCAACTGCCCCATGCACTACTGGGTGCGTAAAATGAAATAAATATGATGATAACTTTCATCGTTATTTTTCTGTCCAATCGCTCTACATGTCCAAACCAACGCAGCACTCCATCCTTCGTATTGTCGATAATGCTGGTCTCAGCCTTGCAAATAATGCGCGGATCTCGACATTTGTGAACCTTGCATACAAGATTTTACCACACATTCGATAGATGTAAAACCTGTATTTTTAAATAACCGCAATTAAATCTTCTTATCAAATGTTTATCGTTGCTGGTTTAAGACTTGAGACATACATGGCGTGAAATGTAGGGGATATGCTCTGTAAACAAATCGCACGTTGCAAGCACGCGAGGAACTGATAAAAATTGTGATTCTGATTTTTAAATGAAGTGACAAATGAATCAATTGTAAAATATAAAAAGGAATGCGATGGAAAATAAATAACGAGAATTTAACGCTGTTTATGTCAAGAATACAATATCAGCATCGTCAAAATGACCACCAGATGTCGCATATGGCACTGCATAGTGAAACCGAACGCAGATCATATCAAACATTAGGTGATCAACCGTACGCTTCAGGTGCTAGTTCTCAGAAAATGAAATACTTCACTGTAAAAACTTTACTGTCCAGAAAAACAATATATATACCTTGTTTTTCTGGATTTTCTGAAGACAATTCTATCGCATCACATGTCATAACAATTTAATCTAATAATTTTTCCTTTTTTTATTATTAATTATTATGGCTTGACGTGGGCATAGCCTAAAAAGCCTTAATAAGGTCATCAATGAATGAATAAACTAATGTCATTTACAAAAAAAATGAAACAGGACTGGCCCAACTGCCTTGTGGGGAGACCGCTAGAAAAAGAGAAACAGTCTGATTTTACATTTTTAATCTTTACATATAGAGACCTGTCAGATAGATAGGCTCGAATCCAATCGAGGATAGCTCCGCCAAAACTCAAACCGTACAATTTACCAAGCAATGTTTTGTGATAGACTTAATCAAACGCCTTAGTAAAATCAGTATATTGACTATTAACCTAATTTTTATTACAAAAAGCTTCAGATATGTAATTATGGTTAAACATTGAGTTAATGGCAGTATACCGTGCCTTTATAAAACCGTGTATTTGACTGTCTATTATATTTGACACATCATATTGAATTTGGTCAAGTATGAGTTACTCAAAAAGTTTAGGTATAACTGATTGGATGCATATCGGACGGTAATTTTTGATATCTGAAACGTCCCCCTTTTTTAAAATTGGAATTATATACGTAGATTTCCATTTGGAAGGAAAAATTCCATTGATAATTGTTTATTGAAAAACATGGTGAGAGGTTCATTTATTACCATGGCAGATTTTTTGAGAAAAGGGGACCAGAGAGTGAGAGACGAGGATGTGTTAGACCTATATAAGGGCGCTCAACACGTCACTCGCCCATCTCTGTCTTCACCAGTATTCAAATTTACTACCAAATATTATTTGTGTAATCTTTGTATTTTCGTGTGTAATAAACCAAAAATGTATTTATTTATTTATTAACGGACATTGTCCATGTTTACAATTTATAAGGTTTAAATATTACAATAAAAGAATAGTTTAAAACATTAAAAAAAAAACAAAGAAGCATTGACAAACATAAGGGACATTGAGACAAGATCTGGACTATTTATTTAGTGCTCGTTTAAATCGTTGTAAACTTAAACCAAAAAAGTCCAGATCTTGTTTTGAGTTAACAATACGACAAAGGCGGGTCATTGGAGAATTTAGGCCATAGTTTGTTCTATGCTGATCGATGAACAGTACTTCATTGTTTCTCAATCTACGAGTCGCAATATTGAATTTTACTTGTCCCAGTAATGATGGACATCGATTATACCATTTAGTATGCCGAACATATATATGGAGTAAATATTAGTTCTACGTTTTTGTAGACTAGAAATATTTAACATTGAATCTATTTCAGCATAAGAATAATTATCTCTCTCTAGTCCGAGCATCCACGCTATTTTTCGAAAAATTGTAAGTTACATAAATTATTTTATTTATTCATTCCTTGAAGTTAAATCCGTTAAGTCCGTTAAATTTATTGAATCCATTTAATCATATGTTTTCCATGAACTAAAGAATAGCTTCTATCAAGTAGAGAATAATAATAATCATAGGAGAATCATAGAATAATAATAGGAGCAACATTATCAAGACTTGTCGATTTATTTTCACATAACGAGAGTAGCCTTTTCTTGCAGAACAAAATATTGATATTACAGTTTGAAAGCGTTATTGTTATGTTAGTAGAATAATAAGTTAGTTTTCATCCAAATATCAAAATAAAATATTTAAGACATAATATTTAAGAAGACATGTAAATACCGATTTGATCTAAGAGTAGTTTTATGTAAGAGTTTGTTTGCAATGAGGAAAACATTCGCACATAAATTAATTTTGAACTTAAATATAAAATAATATTTACATCGACAATTTGTATCAATAATTACATAATAACATTCAAAAAAAATTATTTTTACCGCAGTCGTTCTAAAAAATAAACTATTCATATAAAATCAACGATTTGATCATAAATTCTTCTTCGGAAGTCCGTGACCTTGGTGTTGTAGTCGATAGTAAATTACATATGTATAACAAACATATTGAAATAATTGTAGAAAAACTTACAAAATATTAGTGTTTTTCATATGATCAACCAAACCTTTTACAAGAACTGACGCATAAGGAAAACGTTTATTTTTGTATTTGTGTAGTTTCGTACAGTTTGGTTTTCCGATTTGGAATCCTCAAAATAATATTTTTAATAATCGCGTTGAAAATATTAAAAACTGTTTTCTTAGACAATTAGATTTGTAAAATAATGTAACGTTTTCAAGTAGGACTGAGTCCGCGAATTTTCATAAAATTCAAAATCTCGCAACTTGGCGTATCATGTAGGATTTGAGCTTTCTTTTTATAATTGCTAATAAACTAATCAATAGCCCAGAAATTGTAAGAAGCATTTCATATCGAGTCCCTTTCCGTAGAACTCGTCATTCTGTACTTTTCGATATTCTAAGCTCACAGACTAATTATACGAAGAATAGCACTCTTCAAAGAACACAAACTACCTGCAATGACAGTTTTAGTGACATCAACACATTACACTGCAAATTCGATAGCTTTATCAGATCAGTAAAATACATTTTAAATTTATCTCTTGCTTAACTTTTTACTTTTACTTTTACACACGTCTACTACCTGCCTGTATCGAATAAATTATTGATGGTTGTGAATTTTTAGTGATAAAAATAAATGTTCATAGAAGCAGAGGGAGAGGGGGGAGGAATGTAGAGTTGGAATTACACCGTGTTTTTTCTCTTTTATGTACTTTTTATTTATTTTTAAAGTGTTTATTTTTTCCCTCTCCTTCAGCATTTATAATAAGTAAATGTGAAATCTGTGATTGGTCTTTCTTTTTAAAATTGATTTCTTGAACCTTGAGTTTGCTAAAAGACTGCATGATTTCCGTGATAAATACATTGTTAAATTAGCAAAATAGAAATACCACTTAATTTTTTTTTTTTAACAAAAACTTTGTTCATAAAACTGAAAAAAAACATGATGTCTATGTACAATCTAAAATAATACGTCACAAATATGGGTAACAGGAAACCAAAATGACATAAACAGACTACTAAACAGCAAAATAAAATATTTAAATGAGTACATAACCAGCGCCCTTGAGGTAATTTTCACAAAAATGGCGCTAAATAAAATAATTAATTCAACCATAATAATGACATGTCTTATATGTAACAGCAACCAAAGAACTCTAGAGACAAACTTTAAAATTTCCTTATGAATTTCAAATAAAACAAAATACTACCTGACAACGACTTTAAACAGCTTTTATAATCATAAATTGTACTAAATCGGGAGTAATTATATCTTCAGTTTTAAATTTCAAAATTACCCAATTGACCTTTTGGTGTAAGCCTAAAGATCAAAGGTAAATTTACCAATCGCGTGTAACTTAATACTATTTTGCTTTTGAAACAATTACAAAGTCTATTGATGGTTCATCGAAAATTGTTTGTTTATTCAGTGTAATAGAATTTAATTACGTTATTTAATAAATTACTTGAAAATCGATGTTTACAGTTTACGAATAGTAAATTTTTGGTACGTCAGAGTGTTTATACATACTTTCAAAGTTATTTAATTATGGGTGAAGGTTTTAGAAATGAACTTAAAAAATTATTGCTTATTTTTTAAAACAAAGTACAAAACCTTTTCTTTTTTTTCTTCCCTTTGGTCTCTAGGTCTTATGTCCTATTTGTGACGGTGGACTGTCCTGAGATGATAACATTCTGCTGTCCTATTTATATTTTTGTCGGTCTTACTGGTTTTCGCAAGCCTCGTATCTTCCGTGTGGTCCACATAGTCCCTTCAAAAGCCTTTTTCTTCTTCTCGTCTTACTGAGTCTTTAAGATATTAGAGAGACCTTATTGTTTTATTTCTGATCCGATTTTTAAGAGTTCTGCTTGGGATAGAGCGTAGAGTTCTCATTTCTGCTACTCTGAGAAGGTTTAAGGTGTCGGCTCTCATTTCCATTCCGTAGGTTATGATGTGTCATACGCACGTCTCGTATATCCTGACCTTACTTTCAGCATGTGTTTGTTTCTCTACATGTTCCGCAAGCACCCAGCTATATCTGTGGCTCGTCATCGTTTCTCCATCTGCACCTAGTGGTGCCTAGGGCACGTCACTGTCAGTCTAATTTCAGCGTATCTTGATAATTTTTGATTCAAGAAAAATGAGGTGATCAGCAAACGTGCCAACCACTGTACGCCTAAGTGGACGCAAGTCTCCTCATTCTTTTTAGGATTTTTATTTGAGAGTAGCCATATAATTGAAACCACTCATCCAGGGTTCTGGTATTTTTTTACTCACATAATCCTTTTCTTTATCCGTCCGGACACAGAAAATATAAATATTACGAATTATAGTGTTTGAAAAGTCTTTTGGTTTTATTTTTTTTATATTTTTTATAATAACTAAATAATACTATTTTTTTTTCGTCGTAAAAAATGCACAATAATTAAAAAAACTTTATTGAGACAACATAATGAAATTATAAAAATCTACAATATTTATATGATAGACGTAAAAGTAAGTATAATAAACGATTAGAATTCATGCAATAGTCCTGATAAAAATACAAAAAACCCTTTTCAACTGAAGGCTCACTTATTACATTCGAAATTAAAAATGAAAAAGAGACAAAAAAATGTATAAAATTAAAGTAGACAATTAAATTACAAAAAAATATTACTTTCGGTGTAATGGTCGGCGCGTTTGCCTACCATGCTAGAGGTCTCGGGTTCGATTCCCGACATGGTTGATATGAAATATTATTTAAAAATGTGGTTTTACACAATCATATTTCATAGTCCCTGGACTGGTACCTGAAGCGTAAGACTGATCATCTTACCTTCATGCAACAAAAATGATCGCGATACGTTGCAGTTGGTGTATCAATGCAGTGTCCTATGCACCATTAGGTGCGGAAATTGAATGATGATGATGATGATATAAAATACGTAAAATTTATGGATAATATTATTATTTTTGTATTTCCTAATCTCATACCGCACTCTATTTATATGAATGAAGGAATATAGTCGTACACTTATTAGGTACTGACTAATGTTCGGAAGTGAAGAATAGAATAGGAAAAACAAAGTTAAAAGTAGGGTGAACTCCATTAAACCAATCTTCAAAATTTTTGTAAATGCCTAAGACTTTCTCATGTTCTTTTTAAACCTGTTTTACCTTTATTTCAATATACTTACAACATTTCCAATAAAATTATTTTATTTGTTATACTGACTCGTATTGCAATAATATTTTTTGTTTTTTATCACTTGAGTGAAAAGTTTACAAAAGTTATGGTCAAAACCATTAAAATTCTTCAGATTTTTGGCACAATGGAAACGATAAAAATGAAAAAGAAATTAATCGTTTATCAAACAATTAGCACCTTTCACCTGTTTAATGAAACCTTATGATCAAAAAAACCTTCATTTTTACATTTCTTTTTAATTTACTTTTCACTTATTTCGTTATAAGATTAACTTTTTATTCAAAAAGAGGTGTTTTCCTCAAAATCTCTTTTATTCGTTAGCTTACCTTTATCCAAGTAAGCCCTTCAAGTGCTGACGTTTTTGTACGAATAATATAAAATCGTTCTCTCTTGGAAAAAAAAACATTCTGTTCCGATTTTTTTTATTATTTCCTTTCTTCGGGCCTTTTACCAAAACTTGATAAAAGTCAAAATAACCAAAGCCAAAAACATAAATATGACATGCATTTTTTAATTAGAATAGGCATATTAACAATAAAACCAGAAAGGAAAGAATGTACGCAAACGTACAAATAATGCAAATATCAAGTCTCCTCGTCCTTCTAATTGAGATTCTTAACGAATCAGTTAATTAATAAAATAAAAATTTGTGTCAGCAAAAAGTATATTTAAAACATATCGACAATTTCTTTATGTACGAGTATTAGTATAGGACACCCACGCACGTACCAAAAAAAAATTTACGCTTTAAGACAATAATTCAAAATATGTCAAATATAACAAACTTAATTGATAAGAAATAAAACAGATACGCATACAGGTAAACTTAATTAAATATCAGCTTCTCCCAATATTTCTATGACTTTGGACTTAAATCTATATTCATCGTCATGAAAAATATTAGACTAAAGTATAGACTTAAGAATAAATCTATAGTTATGTAGCTCGCATATTCTAGGTATTATAGATTTATCAAATACTTTATTTACGCGTTGTCTGTGTAAAACAGAATAATTTGTCTTCTCGGTCTATCTGGCACGCGGAATGGAAATCTTTCAAGTAGATAAGGGGAATCAATTTGATTATTTATAAATTTTTACAAAAGTATCTGGCCAAACATCATTAACAACACGTACAAACCTCATTTTGCAAACAATAAAAACATGAAAGCATTTAAGATAATTGCATTACGTGGTAAACTGAATGCTTCAAAAATTAAAGACTAAAATAGAAAATTAGTGAAAGACAAGGAATCAATTTCAAAGGTGATGGAAAAATTCTACGTGGAACTTTTTACATCAAACATAAACCATATCGTGCAAGAAGAGGTGTAATAAATAATTGTAGGATCTGAAAAATTGCCAGAAATCGAGCACAATGAAATTTAATATGTCCTGAAATATGTGAAAAATAATAAACACAAAATTACCAGCGAAATGTTAAAATTACGTGGTAGAAAACTAACAAAAGCCATTAAAATATTACTTAATTAAATTAAAGTACCCGATGATTGTCAAAATGCAGAAAACAAATTATTATTTTAAAAAGGCAATAGTGACAATTTACTACTGTCTACTGTCACGACTTTATAAATTGTTAACGAAAATTCTAAATCCGATTTCCACAAAAACTTCATTTCTATTAACCTGTAGAACAAGGTTTTAGAACTAGAGACCATATCCAATCAATTTGAGTACTCAGAGAAAATTCAACTGAATACAACATAACACTACATTTGGTTTTTATAGCCTATCGAAAAGCATTTGACTCTGAAAATTGAAGCACTGTTAAATGCCAAAGTTGATTCTATATACATTTGATTAATAAAAATCATTTATGACAACGCTATTATGGATGTGAGGATTAATGAAGACACAAACACTGATAAAATCAAAATAGATTAAGATGCCAGACAAAAGGACACAATATCGCTAAAGCTCTTTACACTAGCCTTGGAAGATGTATTTAAAATCCTCGATTTGGATAATAAGGGTATAAAAATTGATGGCATGCACTCGAATCATCTTAGATTCGCAAATAACATAGTTGTCATATGTAAAGACATGAATGGACTAGGCGAAAAAAATATGAAATTACATGTTATGAGGCTTCAAAAAGAATTAGTTTAGAATTGAATATTTATAAAACAAAGATTATGAGTCAAACAAAGAGAGATATTTTCATTGACAATACTAAAATCGAGGTGGTTGATGAATACACATATCAAGAATATCTTTAACTTAGTAAAGATAACTAGACAACGGAGTTGCCCAGAAAAATAGGGATAAGTTGGGCTATTTTCGGAAAACTAAAATGTATAATACTCTTATTCGTAGCAATTTGGAATTCGGATGTATTGTTTGGTCACTTTATTATGCTATTTATTATAATATTAAAATAAAATTAAAACTGTACAGAAAAAATTCTTTCCTTCTTTGTCATTCAAGTAAATGCGAATTCTTCGATGTTATTAAGAGCTTCTGGGGTATTTTAAAATTGAAAAGTTAGAAACTAGGAGACAAAAATGCAGTTTTGATGAACTTCTATAATATAATTGACAATAATGTTGATTCAGTGTTTTGTATTGAAAATGTTTCATTGTACGTTCCCCGTTGGCGTCAGTCTGAGATCACCTGTTACCTGTTACCTTTTACCTTCTTATTTTTACAAACGTTAGAGCACATTTTAACCCTCTTCCAAGAACTTTAAGACTCATAAAATATATTTTTAAATATTTTCATTTATCTATATATATAAAAATAAGTTTCTGATAGTTTGTCCTTTATAGACTCGATAACTACCGAACCGATTTACATGCGGTTTTTTGCAAAATAATTCAATGTACGTGACTTAGGTTTACATCTGCGACATGTTCATTGGAAAAGAAGTAAGAAGCGAAAATGTGTTTTTCATCGAGCCTCCAGAGTTGCATTCGACTGAAATGCATATTCCAAAAAAATTAGAGAATGTTGTTTTTTTGTACATTAAAAAAGTTTGTATTTTAACGTTTACAAACATCAATTATATTTGATGGATGCTGAATTGACTAATTTCCTTACGATATCTTAATTTCTATAAATCAACTTATTTTTAAAGGATTTTTAGTAATGCGCATATTTTAAAAACGGATTCTGACACAGAATTCACCACTGCCGGTAATAGCGTAGAGTTTTTCATTTTCAAAAAGAATTCTTTATTTGAAAAATTACTATTATTTTGGAATTCAACCATCAACAAGTACCTAAATACCTACTTATGTAATTAAATTCAATCTTTGAATACTTAAAATGTTATTTTTTGGAATTCAATCATAAATAAGTACCCAAGCACCTACATATCAATGAAAAGTATTTTTCCTTGTATCCGAAATTGTTTTGCACGCTTTCACGATACAGTCATTTTTCTTGTATTATTATTTATTTATTTACTTATTGACGGACTCATATACAGTCCATTCCTACAATGGTTGTCACATTTTCTTACTAAATACAGGTACAAATTAAATCAAATAATCCAAAAAAAAATTAAAGCAAGGACAAAAAAAAATGACTACCTGAAGACAAGATCTGGTCTATCTTAGTTCTTTCTTTCCTTTTGGTTTCGAATTAAATGTCAAGATCACGTCAAAACCCGGCTGGCGGTAAAATAATGACATTTGGGGCATGAGTTGAGTGTCATAATTTTAGAAGGCTTAGGGTAAAACACGGTCTGACTTTTCTTTATCAACACGTATTCACGTATTTTCTCCATAGATTATGGCACTATGGTGCTGACTTTTTCATGATTTTAATTTGAGCACGACGATGTCCTTAGCCAATCACATGAGGAGATAGGGCTGGTTTAAGTGGCCACTTTACAGCAGTGGCCATGTGACACCCAAAATAACAAAATTGAGACCATGGAAAACAAAAATGTGTTGGAAGGCCACAAAAAGAATGGGTCGATGACATTATGCCTCGATAGCTGGTAAAAAATGAATGATGTAAGTGGATGATAAAAAGGAATGGAGACATTTGAAAAAGGCAGTGGAAAGAATAAAGCTGAAGAAGAACATTATTTATGAATGGGGTACTACATGATAATAATTACTGGTGCAGAGGCTTTGGTACTACAATATCAGTGTTTCTATATAACTTTTGTTACAAAAAAGGTATCTTGACCGGTCTTACCTTTCAGATGCCAGTCCAATGATGATGAAATTATTGCATTGAAGAAAGACCTTTTCAGACAATTTTGCACGTCCGCCTTGCCAAAAATCGAACCAGGGGCCCTCAAGCACGGTTGATGAATTCGAATATCTTATATATTTCGTATACTCTTACACACCTGTTTTCTTCATCCACTCGAATGTAGAGAAAACGCTGCAATGCTTCACTGTCCCTGGACTGGCACCCAAAGCGTACGACTGATTTAACAGATTGTCGAGATCGCAGATTTTGATGGTCAATGCAGTGTCAGATATATTAAGAGGAAACTCTGTTTTACATTTCTTCATTCAAACGTAGTCCAGACTTTTCTCCCTGGATTATGGCACTACAGCAATGTTTTTTTATCCATTGTCGTATTTCTATTGTTTTGATTTTTAGGTTAGCAGTTTCTTATAGAAGCTAGAACCATCAAACATCTACCGTCTTCAGACGTAAGAAAAATAATTTTGAAAATCGGAATGTATACCGACAAATAAAGTTTTACTACTCTTTCTTAAAAAATAATCAAATCGGTTAAGTTATGAGATGTGGAAAATAGGATAGCCAAACGTCGATTTTGCTGATTTCAGTTAGGCAAAATTAGTCCTACACCGACAACGGCGTCCAGTTGTATTTTTCGCACAGTATCGAGAAGGCATTTGTTGGATGGCGACAGAAAAGCACTGTTCACATACGTATGCCTCAAAATTATCTGGCTTCATATATCCTCATTTCTTATAATTTACTACATTTTTGTGGTAAAACATTTATGTGTTTTACATTTGTACCTCAGAGAACAAAACGCTGGAGTCCATGTTTTGCCGTTTTTAAGTTAAAAATGCAGAATTTATTGCAATAAACTACTTTTTACGCGAACAATATACCGAAGTCTACGTTTGTAACAGAAATATATTTTTTAATTTGAAATTAAAATCTAAAACCTACATTTTTGTAATGCAAAAAAACATCAACATAAAATATTATTATTTTACCTTGAAAGTTCTTCGGAAAATGAATGGAAATTATCTCATTTGATGTTATCATGATTTAGAAGTGCACGATAACAAAATCGAGTAGCCAGTACATTTTGTTCAGTGTGACATCCGTTATTTATCCTTTAAGGATAATAACGGACTTACAAACTTACTAACAGACTTACGGATTATTTTGTTGCACCTAGTCTACCCAACTAGGTGCAACCTGTTTTGATTAAGACATTTTTCCATTTTACAAAATTTCAGCCAAATTCATCAATTATTTCAGTAAAGTGAATGCAATTATTTAAAAATAATCTCGGTTTCACTGATAAACATTTAAATATTGAAATGATATTAAAATAAAATTTATGAAAACACGTGTAAAACGCGCAACTTTGCATAAATCAACAAGCAACTTTATTCATGATCCGCGCCGCTACCGTTCTATTTTTCTATTTTCCGATGGTGACGGAACGTGTCGCGCGGCTAATTTTTAGACCGCGCAGGTATGTCTGAACAAATATGTATATAGCAGAACACATTTTGGGAGAAACGTGACCTGGGCGCTAGTGTTAAAATGGGTGCACTGCTTTTACATTTCAATGGAACAGTTTTAATTCTTGCGGAAATTGGATTATTAAAAAAATAGATTCATAATTGAACGTAATATCTCCTTGTGTATGTGTATGTGCTGGATATATCAATGGAACAAGAGTATACTTACATTAGTTACGAATACTCCTCATTACATCGAGTACATAAAAATAAACATTTAAATCATTAAATAAAACATATTAAATTTTTTCATATTAAAAGCAATGCGAATAACGGTAATTTCTGAGAGAAAAAACAAAAATATGTAGGTATTTTTTTATTATTAAATACTCGTCTGACATTAAATTCTATAAGTTTTTTCCCATAAAGATAGGAATGTTTCATTTTCTATGGCATTACTTAAAACATTTTAAAAGTATGTACCTGTCATCGCGGCAGCTTTTTTTTCAAGTATGCAGGTAACTAAAAGGTATTAGGTAGCTTTTCACTGTTTTTTCTTCGCAGTAGGTTATAATACTGACTACAGCCTTTCTCCTACAATTTATAAAAAAAATCCGCATTTCAATTAATATTATAAAGTTAAAACACAAACAACCATCAGATCGCGCAAACGTCCACTGTCGAAGCAGGGGGCGAATTATAGTTCTCTAAAATACCAATGTGATTCTTTCTAAATGTGTCAGTTTTTGCCTATAGACGCTTTTGTAATAATATCGACAAGGTTCAAAGGGCTCGGCACCGGACGAGCTCCGGCAGACAAAAAAACGTTTATAAGCAGATTGATTTTTTCAGGATTTTTGTGACGTCTGTTGTTTGCACTATTTTCTGAGATTTCGGTTCGTCTTCCAACGTCCATCTTCAGGGTTGAAATTTGTATGGGTAATTGAGTAACCGTACTTAAAACTTAACGTAAGCCTTGCTTTGTTTTACATATGCATAACTGGGTACACAAATACAAATTGCAGGATTCAATAAGATACGAAACGTCGGCAATTCTCTATAATTGCCAGGTGTACCCTCACATAAGCTCCAATTGAAATCAGACTTTACGGTAATGCTTATGCGAAGTTTAGATGCACCGAAGTTATGTAATGACACGAGGCTTTTACAAGAAAAGGCTAGAATGTTATCATACCTCGAAGTAAAATAATCCCCACAGGCCTTCCGTTTCAATTCAAAACGTTGAAGTTCTCTCTTAAGCTCAATTTTGGCATGACTATAAACAAAGCGCAAGGGCAATAATAACAGGTTGCGGGGGTGTACTTGGAGAAACCATGCTTCTCCCATAGTCAGCTTTATGTGGCATGTTCGCGTGCGTCTTGTACTAATATAGCGCCGCATGGAAAGACTTTCAGCATTGTACATCGAAGTGTTTTAAAATAGTTGAGTACTCTGTTTAGTTTCCGAAGCCGGTGTAAGTTTATTGGTATAAGCAATTACTACTCCCTAAAACTTTTTATTAAAACTAAGCAAGCGAAACCGCTCATAAAGGTTTACTAAGAAAAGGACTCATCATATCGAGCCTTAACCCACACTGACAGAAAATTATTTTGCAACAATTAAACACCGGCTTAAATTATCCACAACCAACGTCACAGTAACCAAACACCGCTCCCACCTATATCCGATCTGAAGCCTCCGTATTTCATTACGTTACGGCTAACATCTGTTATCCGATTGTCAAAAGCCTACACTACACAGTCATTACCACGGAATGCATCTGCTTTGAGGACTCCGAAATTCACATTGCATTCGCCGGCGTCCGCTTTCTAATCGCTCCGTTTACGTGGCTTGAAGCGTCTCTCAATCCACGTCGCAGTCGCGTTAATTAATTCAACATCACTCAAAGTATCGTTTTCTAACGGCGACCTCCGTGTTCTAGTAGTTAAGATACTTTCTCACACGGAAGGTTCTAGGTTCGATTCCCGGTGAGAAAATAAAACTTAAATGATATTTTTCTCAAGCCTGGGTGTACTGTGCTGTTACTTATCCCTATAATTAGGCCTCAAGGCCTGTTGTGGTGCAAAAAAAATTAAAAGGTAAAGCAAACAGAGCTCAGTTCTTTGTATTTCCGTACCTCTATCCTGTTCGGTCTAACTAATAGGTTCAAGTGACTATCTAGTCTGTATCTTTTTCCTGACAAATTAATCGTTTCTTCCTAATACCACGCGAGCTAAACCGCGGGGTAAAAGATTTATATAGTATTTAAAAATGAAAACAGTAACTTGAGTCATGAAATTACTGCAAAAGTGCGTTTGTCTGTTGGTTTATGTTTCCTTTGCGTCGCAACGAAGTATCCAATCAAAATGATAGCCGAAGAAGTGAGAAGAGTCATCGGCTACTTTTAATGAAAAAAAAATATAATCCTTATTGGAAAAATGAATTTTGAGGGAAAAAAAATATTTACATTAAAACAGAATAACGACACTCCATCGCCATAGACTAACGGTTCATTCTTTTTTATCATAGACATAGTTGCAGGGCCGGAAATTGATACAGCCTACTTTTTATTACGAAAAAATGAAATTTCACCTGGATTTTTTTTTTTACTAAATGACAAAACTAATAATTTTATTTCTGTATGCAGCGGGTAAGAGCAAGTGCATTTAAAAAAACGAGTGCTTTCCCATTTCTTCCTCGGAAGTGAAAGCATTATAAAAAGGAACTCTAGTTATCCACGCTAACGCACTGTGCCTTTTACATTTTCATCGATTCAGTCAAATGTTTTGTTTAATCTGAGTTCTTAAGCCGTGTGTCGTTCGTATTATTTACGGACGATTTGGATCGCATTACAGCGTCCATCATCAGGGTTGATGTAACTTGTGTAGATGTACCGTGTCGCAGTCCTTGCTGCCTACAGCTTGTCAATTTGAAATTTGGGGCGCTTCAGTCTACAGTTTTGAATGCGTTTGGTTGTGTTAAGTGTTTTTCAAAAAAAAATCGATATCTACGCAAATCATTAACAAAAATAAAAAATAAAAAGATTCGTGTAAAAAAGTGACAGCCTGACTTCTACGACATCATTTTTTGTTCTTTGATTTGAGAACTAGTATAAGTTCTTGCGGTTTTTTGTGAAATTGATGCTTTAATTAAAAATAACAGCAATTATTGCCAATCGCTAGCTACGACTTTCTCCCATCTTTTTCGCAACACACAAATAATATCCCTAAAGAACGATCCATCTTTTAAGGTTATCCACTAATCGAGCATTTTTTGGCATATTTGTAAGAATGGAAGTGCTATTCAGCCCTTGTCCCGGCGGACATGCCATGAGTCATCGATCGAAACAAGTAGTAATCGGAAGAAGTAAAGTCTCGTGAATACGGCAGGTGGGGTAGGACTTACCATTTGGGCGTTTCCAAGTATATTTTGACTGGCCTTGAAACGCGTGACCGAGCTTTATCATGCTACAAAATTACTTTGTCGGACGTCTTCGATGCTCGGCTAAAACCTTTGAATAAATTATTACTAGCGTATTAACGCTACTGTATGATTAAGTTGCCTATATGGACAAAAAACATTCCATGATTATAAACCACGAAGTTAGGTACAGTTATTAGCAATTCAACAGGCCGTAGGTACAAGCGCAAGCGCAAACCGAAACCGCTAGTTACACGTTTGTTGCTAAACTTAAAATGGGACCGAAAATTCGGAAAGCTTTTGTTTTATGCAAAAGAGCTAAAGGGCTTCTCTAGGGAATTATTGCTTTGAATAAAAAATGCATCAATTTTAGTCGATCGCGATCTCCTGTGACGCTTGTGTTGGGTTTGAGGAGTTCATTATACACTACACCCAGCTGATCATAATGCAGAGCAGAGATGATGATGATGATAATGATTATCTTTGGTGATGTTCTGACAGAGCATGGTCTCCGCAAGAATTCTATGAACTTCAGTGACGCAGTAAAAATTCCCCCAAAATTTTTTTTTTCCAAGAAATTTTATATGTTTAACGCTATGAAAAAAAAAGTTGTATACACTTTGGCGGAATAACATGTTTTGTAATTTCATGCCTCATGGTGAGATTCACGATGGAGTTGTCTTTTAGATTCACTCACACCAACTTCTGTGTTTTTTTTATACGCATACATATGAATGAATCAATTAGCCGCATCTGCAGAGATTAACAAGTAAGCATGTTCAATTGGTTTGCAAGAAATGCCTACTCACAGGCTACGCACGCAGCCTTTTCGAAATACTACATTTATTCTAATGATTTACGGTTAATTAAAATCAAATGAACATTAAATATTTTTTTGCGGGAACAAGCCATCAGTACATTTTCGGGGATATTTTTATTTAAAACATGGCTTAAAAAAAAAAAAGACACGTTAAAGAAATCATCAAGCACCATGCCATTTAGCTAGATACGCAAAAAATAGTCATTTTAAATGATCTTTTA
Source organism: Micrasema longulum (assembly GCF_059751315.1). Classification (NCBI taxonomy): domain Eukaryota; kingdom Metazoa; phylum Arthropoda; class Insecta; order Trichoptera; family Brachycentridae; genus Micrasema; species Micrasema longulum. The sequence continues at coordinate 71,558 of NW_028277547.1, forward strand.
ATCTAACAAAAGTGTTTTGCCGGGTAAGAGACGTAGATGACCTAAAAAATATTATAGAGATTTTTCCAAAGGAACACAACAGAGAATCCATGGTATTATCTATCTGCCAATGTTTACAATGTTTTGGTCCATAGATCTTCGATAAAGATTGTGTATTACTGCCAATTGATGTATTTCAAAAGAGGTTACTGTAGCTAGAAATAAAGATATAAAATTGTTTCGGCTCATGTTAATAAACTCATTTTAAATAAAACCTTATTAACCACCTTCTATTGACTCCTGATCCATTGATTTAGTCAGAGAAAATTGTTTGGAAAAAACAATCAAAATTTGCTGTAATAATAAAAATAATATTTGGCTGATTTATATCGCGCCATATTTGTGAAAAATCACCTCAAGGGCACTTTACAATGGTATGCTTAAACTTACATTCTAACTAAACTCAAGTAACATATATTTTCTGATTTATAATTGAGGGTATGATAAACTAAAGATGGGAGATTTTAGTTGGGATCTGAACTGATACGGTTTCTGAATCTAGAGTTTGGGGGGCGCCGGATTTCGACAAGTTTTCCTCTGCCTGAATCAAATGCTGACCTAAGAGGTTACTTTCTTTGACATGTATTTTCCCCAATACAAAGGTCCAATATGTATCTTGAAGTAATTTTATGAAGGGATTTAAATATTGTCCAGCAAAGCTTATATTTTATTTTATCTGGGCTTTTAAGCCAGTGCAAATTTCGAAGATGTGAGATGAGATAATATTTTTTCCTTGTGTAAATAAGCCTTGCTGCTGCATTAAAAACAGATTGGAGTTTATCAGTTTGGTATATTGGGATATTTGCGCTTTTTGGGGAGATTAGTTAGAGATTGGCACGATTTGCGCGATTGCGGGAGATTTGGGAGATTTCTATATGATTAATACGTTTTAAAATTTTTTCTAGCTCTATGTAGTGTTATGAAAAATGTTAATTTATTCAAGGTTGACTTAAATACATATTTAATGTGTTAAACCTTGACTAGTTCCTTAGCCTAAAAGTTATCATCTTGCCTTCTTGTATATAACTTGGATTGCCCTGAACTGTTATCTCTCATCAACTTCATGGTGCCTGGAAGAATGACTAGACAGGTGCCATCGTTTTGTAGCAACAATTCACGGACAGTGTATGCTTGCAATACCGTATTGAACAGACTTAATGAACTCGGCAATAGTTGTTCACAAGTATTTAGTGTAGGGTATTGTGTCTATAGAACAAAGTTTTTGAACTTTTTTAAAGATGATGAATGAGAATTATATTTATTTATTTATACACTTTATGATATATACAATTTTTTGATTATTTTTCCAAGATGTATGACACAGTACTTTACGATTTTCTTGTTAAAATATTAAAAAATATTTTGTTACTTAATTTGTTTTTTACGTTTATTCTTAAATTATTTAAATTTTCTACTATATTGCATAATTTTGATTTTTATTTATTTTTTATAAATCTTGGGTAAAAGGAAATTTATGCTTTTAAAAAGAAAAAAATATTAACCTAAATATGTAAGAATTATAAACTTTTGTAAAAGGCATATTTGCTGTTTATGGTTATAAAATAACTAATTGATAATTGCTGGTGCGCTGCGATTGGAATACCGCTACAATATCCTATGCACCATCATGTTAAAGTCAAGAAAAAATGTCACCTTAGGTTTCATACAGACATGTTTTGGCTATCCCAAATAATGAGTTAAACTTTCTGCATTTGCGTCCACCAGAGTTACAATGAAAACGCCCGCCTCTTTCCTCCTTCTGTCCACTATTTTATGCAAGTAGCAAACATAATAAAAGTGGCAAAAAAATGAAAGCTTTGAATGTACCTAGCAGTGAATGCAGTATTATTAATTTGTGATCAATCAAATGCACACGATCAATCAAAATGGAACCGCCTCCATACTTTCCGAATTCCACTTCGAAACGAATAAAAACGTTGTATCTACTAAAAACAACATAATCAACAACATAAATCCCATATACATCTAGGAAACATAAACAGAATTTGCCCAATACAATACGCACTCAAACAACAAAAGAAAAACACTTCGCATTCCAATACACATAAGTACATAGCATTATCAAGACAACAATTGCTAAATCCTAATCCTGACCCTATCACACTCACACGAAATTCCCTTTCCACCAGAGTTGCATCATCACTGCCAGATGTCAAAATGCAATTGACTACAATCACTACAATAAATGTTTGCACGCAGTCTAAATCGGCTAAATGCCTCGCTTTTTTCAAATTCGCTGACATTTTTCTGTCTGGGTCCCTACTAAGACTGAATCTAAAGAACTCTGAAATAAAGATGAGACGACGAAAATAAAACAAATAGAAATGAAGTAAGACAAAATGGAAATAGCAGGGAAATTTTTAAGGAGTACAAAGTTAATATAAAACTAAAATGATTTTTTATCCGAGTAGAATACTAACGAATCTGAAACTATTTATGTACTTTATTTGTAAAAGCTTCAGGGGTAATAATATCATTAGGTTAATTTTAAAAATAACAATAACCTAAACATCGACTAAATACGTCTTACATTATACGTGTTATTTTCAAATGATCTACTCAGTAGGTACTTATTGCGTTTTGATTGAACAGGATTACTGTGCACTTAATTAAAATTTAAACATTTTCACTTAGAAAATAATGTTTGTTTATTTATATATTTATACTTTTACATTGTTCGTATTATTTTTTTATACAGAATAATGTTCCCTCACTAGGGGTGTCCCGTGCCGAGGGAAACATTTTACAAAATGTAAAACATGCCTTAAATTAGTTGTTCAGCAAAGTTAAAATAATAATAATTTTAAAAAACGTATTTAATTTAATTAACCTAACTAACTATCATTAACATAATAAACAATATAAACTAAAATAATCATAAAAAACATACGCAATTTATATTCACCAAATTTCACAAACAGTACACACATTTTACTAATTTGGCTTGATCTACTCATCGATCCGTGCGCAACCCACCTCCACTATCCATTTCTTAACGGCAATTTTATATTGTGAGTACTTACTAATTGTTCTTATGGATAATGGAAGTAGATTGTACACTTTAACCGAGTAGAAGCAAATCCTCTTTCACCGAAGGTTGTATTTATTTTTAATTGTTTTTGCAGCATCAGGGTGGAGTATCTAGTAACTCTTGTATTTGTGGAAGGAGTTATGGAAGGTAGAGAATAATGTTTGATTTATATTAACAAACCACATTTGCTCATATTATATCATTACCATAATTTTTTTTTCTTCACTGTATCGGTAAACCAAATAAAGCGTATCGGGGTCATTTTTGTAATAACCGGGGTTGACACTTCCAGGAATTCAAAGCATGACTTCAACCGTGATAGATAAATACACCCACTATTTCACGACGGAGCGAATCTATTTGTACTCGATTTCATTTCTCAGTTACTTATTCGATACTCGGGATTCTAGTCACCTATATTTCACACACAGGTACAGTGCGTTCATATGTTTAATAAGCCTATGCTTGTGTGCGCCTGTAGATGATCTCGTAAATGTGCATTTTTTAGTTGTGTAAGCATGCACATTTGACTTAATACTGTATAAAAATTTTTGTTACGCAAACATGAGCAAAGCTTGGAATCTACTGTTCTATAAATGTATGAAAAAAAAACAAAAAATGAAGACAATCTACCCCTAAATAAATTAATGAAAATAACATTCTTATGAGTATGAATGGACAGCTTTGATTCGATTTCCTGAAAAGGTATTTATTTCATTCAAATACTTAGGATAGAAAAATGACTTTTTTACGTTATTCTAAAAATAATTCCAAAATTATGTACAACATTTTCCATCGCACGACCTTTAAACAACCTAGAGGCGTGTTGCCGACATTATGATGTAATACTAATGGTAAATTGTACACCATATGCAAGGGTTTCGCCCTAAATTCATAAGGATCCACCGAGAAATTTTACTCTAACAATACTGCTCTAGTATTACGTATATATATCTATCTACATATTATTTCATATGATAATCATTTTTTTCTTGCATTTTATTTATTATATTAAAATAAAATCTGAACATAGAAACGAGTTATGAACCCACGGTGTCGCTGACTAAGGATTTTTTCTATTTAAAATTTATTTATCAACCCTTATGGAATATTACATTAATTTCATTTCATTATTTTATTTCATTTTAATATATTTTTTGCACCACAACAGGCCAGGAGGGCCCAATTACAGTAGTGAATTACATCTCAAAACACCCAGGCTTGAGAAAAATCACATTTAGATTTTGTAAAATATAATTAATTGTATAACATTTTACAAAATAATATATAATTTTTTACTCATTCTGTGTTGTTGATTTTTTTACATCTTTTGAAAACGGTATCTGAGTATTTTTTTTAATTTTTTCTGGTCGTTTATTTTATAATTTCAGTCCCTGATTTATTAGTTTTGATTGATTTTGTCTTGTTTTGGAATGTTGTCCATGTTTATTACAATTTTTTCAAGTTTTAGTTCTTTGTCTACAATAATATCAGTGGCTAACTAACGAAAAATAAATTAGTAGATTTTAGTTGAAATAGTTTCTTCACATTCAATTGTTTAGTTTTTGAAAGATTTTTTAGTTGGATAAGGGAGTTCATATACTAGCTTAAATATTTTATTTTGCTGTCATTGTAGTATGTTTATGTCATTTTGGTTTCCTGTTGCTCATAGTTGTTGCATAACACATATTTTAGATTTGACATAGGCTTCATACATAATTTTTTTTTTCCGTTTTCGGAACAAAATTTTTGATTTTTGAAAAATGACTGGATAATGTTGCAACGAGTATTTTGCTAATTGAATTATTGATGTGAGCTGTCCGTGTCAATTGTATGTCTCTTGTTAGTCCTAAATATTAAACATGTCCAATTTGAATTAGTCGTTCTTCATCTATGTAAGCATCTATTTTAGGTCATTTTTTTCTAGTTTCAAAATTTATAATATTGCATTTTTTTTCATTATGTGTAAGTAAGAATTGGTTCATTTAGTCAATATAGTTAGGTCATTGTTTATGTCTTTGTTAGTTAATGCGTAAGTTTGATTTTTGTGAAATAGTCCTATGTCATCGGCAAACAGAATTATTTTTCCCTTTAAAATTGTACAGTGATAAGTCTTTAATATATAAAATATATAATAAAACATTTAAGTTTGTGAGTGAAAATTCTTGATGGAAGTTCATTGTAATTTGTTATATAAATAAAATACGAGTGATACTTCAATCCACAAATTTGGAATATCCAGTGACCGGTTTCGTCGCTTTCGCGACATCTTTGAGACTGGTATCTTTATTAAAGGCTTCAATGTATTTATACAAAACAGAGTTAAGGATAGATAATTCAAAGTTATATGTAAGTGAATTAAATAAAGTTATTTTTATCTTAAGGATCATTATCAAAATTTTTCTTCGGGTTAACTAATGAGTTTATATGATGCTATTTTAATGAGTTAAAGTATTTTATTTTATTTTTAGTGTCCCGTCCTTAGTGAGTGTGGTTTTGTAAATAATGATTTCGGAAAAACAAAGGGTAAAAAGTCATTAGTAAAATTATATTGCAATGTGTAAAGTAATAGAGAATGCACGTGTGTTATCTGTTCATTAAGTAATTCTACGTCAGGTTTATTTTTTAATCTTTTAGTTTCGAGAATTTTTAATTCGTCAAGTTTATGGCCTTTAGGTGCAATATAAATTATTTTTTATTATCTTTTGATTCAAAGGAATGTTTATTTTCTATTAAATGATTGGCAAAATTTTAATTATCTTTATTATTAGACCATGATTGTATGTGCTCTTTTATGCGTGTTTTAAAGGCTCTACCCGTTTGGCCTACGTAGCATGTATTTTTACAGTCGTTACAATTAAGAAGGTAAGTTCCTGAGTTGGAAAACTTATCTTTTTTGTCTTTAATATTTACCAACAAATTAGCTAAGGAATTATTATTGTAAAAGGCTGCGGTGCATTAATTTTTATTTATTATTTGTCCAATTTTATCACTAGTTTTTCCAATATACGAAAGTTTTGCCCAACGCTTTCGGTCTTTATTATTAATTATCTTAAACTCATTAAAGTAGCATTATATCAACTCATTAGTTAGCCCGAAGAAAAATTTTGAGAATGATCCTTAAGATAAAAATAACTTTATTTAATTTACTTACAGATAACTTTGAATTATCTATCCTTACCTCTGTTTTGTATAAATACATTGAACCCTTTAATAAAGATACCAGTCTCGAAGATGTCGCGAAAGCGATGAAACCGGTCACTCGATATTCCAAATTTGTGGATTAAAGTATCACCCGTCATTTATTTATATAATAAAAATATAAAATAGTATACCCAAAATAGATCCTTGTGGTACTCCAAAATTTACTGTTTGTATTTTACTTTTTTTGGTTAACATATGTATACTGCTTTTGATTTGCTAAGTATGATTTGAGTAATTTGTATTCTTGAAATTTTACTCCAATATTATTGAATTTTTTCATCATGGTCTCAACATGTACGGTATCAAAGCTTTTTAAAATCTAAAATAATTCCTGTGATTGGAAATCTATCTTTAACATCATTTCATTCAAATTGCATAGCATAGTTTTCAGTGACTACTAATTAAAAACGGTTCTAAAATTGCTTACGTTATTTTAAAAAAATTAAAAAAACGTACTTCTTTTTATTTTTACATTTCGACTACCGAAAGGCTTTTTAAAAACATTTGTACATTAAATAAGTAATACAATAAGAATGATAATCTTTAACAAAAGAAATGACAAAATAAACATTTGTATTAAGAAATCAGCATCATTGCATAACGAACCGGGCTGTGGTCCCGTGGTAGCTCCCAACCACAGCTCGATTCCTATTTTTATTGTACAAATTACGACTTTTAGGAAATGGTCCATAAGTTTAAATATATCTTAAATAAATAAATTAAAATTACCGTTACGAAAACGATTATTAAATGCATAATAATTGAACATTGTAGGAAGTCTTGGCATTAACAACGCATGTGACTTTTCATTTGCTAGTTTTTTTTTTTTTTTTAGTTTTTTTTATTTAATAGCATAATTATACATTTTTACAATTTAAAAAAAATTCACTAGTTGTATTTTTACTAAAACTAAAATCCCACCAAGCCAAGTACTGGATTTTATATCTCATATTTCTTCAAAAATATAAAATATAATGTTTATTACAAAGATAGGTGAAATACAAACAGTTATGACATGTTTGTCTTTAGATGTTCAGACATTAGTGTAAATAATATAAAATAACACATAAAAAGATAAGTTTAAAAAAAAAAAAACGTCAATAAAATTTAAACAATTGAAAAGAGAAATAAAAATCGTTGAATTGGACAACAAGTCCACAATGAGACGGACAAAAAAAGAAATGCTAGATATGAGAAGAGAAAATATTTATTTTTATTAACGGTCTAAAGTATATTTAGGTCATATAAAATACATCCTATTGGAATTATACAAAAATGATTTGAAGAAAGAACAACATAAATAAATTACAGCTAAGACAAAAAATAATGACGTCAAGAAAAGATGTGGTCTATTTTAGTATTCTTTTAAATCTAGAGAGACTTCAAACGAAAATTCCAGATCAAGTTAGAAAGGGTATATAAAATTATATTTTTTGTTTTTTTTTAACATATCGCTTTTTGCCTCCGAAAATATATATATGTATATATTAAATAAATGTTGAGAATCTCACAGTTTTAATTTAAAGCTTCTCGTTGATGCTTGTTGAATAAAAAAAGGAGATTCCCTCAACTTCTGATAGTACCATTATCTCGTGGCTATAAACTTAATTAACCTTAACTTACCCTCGTTTATATGATAATATGTATATCCTTACTTTTCTAAAAAGCTGATGGAAATTCTTACCCGGCGAAGTAGGAGAACAGTTTTATTTATCCATGTTTTTTTATTAGATTATAGCGAGACAACAACTATAACAACAACTCTCATTATAGCGAGTAAATTCAATTATGGAATTTATAATTTATCAACAATATTTTGAGTTTGTCCAAATGTTTGTAGACAAGAATTGGATTCAACTCCCTGGGGAGTGTTTGTACTAACAAATTACAACAGAGATGACAACATGAGATGACATTTTAGAGAAAGTAATATAAAATCTCACCCGCATATAAATAAAGGTTTCAGCTCTTTAACTTCACAAACATCAACATATGAAAGAATAGAAAGAATATAGATGTTCAAATATGGGCAGAATGGTGAATGTTACACAGTGTGTAAAGTGGCCACTCTAACCAGCCAATGACAGGTACTAAGCCATGTTGATGCCTAGATTTATATGTTACCTTCTCGAAAATGTTCTTCATATCTGTTGTAATATGTTAATATAAACAGCTTCCCACGGAATTTAATCCAGTCCTTGTCTACAAAAATTTCGACAAACTGGAAAATATTGGTTATAAATTCACCTGGTCTATGAAGAAGTAGGTATAGAAATTGAAAATATTATATTTTCAGACATTGCCTAGTATGTAGGTGAAATAATGCAGTTAGATGAACCTCACCCGCATAAAAAAGGTTTTAGCTCTTTAACTTTACAAGCATCAAGAGATGAAAGAATTGAAAGAATATAAATGTGAAATATGGGCAGAATGGTGAATGTTACACAGTGTGTATAGAGGCCACTTAAACCAGCCAATTACAGGTCATAAGCCCTGTAGATGCCTAGACTTCTATATTACCTTCTCTAAAATGTTCTTCATCTCTGTTGTAATATGTTAATATATAAAAAGTATTTTAAAAATAAACTTTAATTTTTTTGTAAACGTGATCACTCCTCTGGCCCACATGTACGTTCTGAAAAGTCAAATGTGTGTGACATTCGCCGTTCTGTCTAATTTTTTGTGATTTCCGTTTCACAATTTTCAGAAGTTAATATCAAGTTGAAGCAGGCGTGTTTTCACATTATTCCAAATTTCCGCGAGGGCAACATGTTGACGTTTGGGTGAAGTTTTTATAGGAATATTTTTTGTTCACGCGATCGACCTTTCTTTCGAATTCTATCGTCCGCTTGATTATGATTATTTTTGACTTTTTAATTTATCTGACTTCTCATTTTACAATGCATTTTTAACAATACTTTGGGTATAATCAAATCATTTTCGAAGAACACTGGAATAAAACTATCTTTCAATGTTGGAATGTAACCCGCGTTTGCTCATATGTCCATATTGCCTTTTGAAAGAAATTCCAATCTATATTGAAATATCTGTAAATCTTGATAAAATTTTCTAATATTATTTATGAATACAACATACGAATATGATTTTTTCTTATCTTCTCTATATTTTTCTTTCGATTGAACTCCGTAAATATTTTAATATTTTTTGTAAAAAAACTCTTTGTAAAAAAAACTCACTCAAAAAACAACAATAGATGGTAAAAATATTCGACGAAGTAAATAAATAAATTTACATGATTTTCGGAATTCGTTTCTGGATACTTCCACCGAATTTATTCTTTATTCTGGTTTTTATTGTTGAAAAATGATGCGGCGTGTTTGATTCACAATGATACCTCCAGAAAGACATGTATTTATCAATCAATCAACGTCGCTTTAAACGAAATGTGTGCATCATATATAGTTATATGACAATGTCTGTCTTTTGTGTTAATATCGCACCCCTTGTCAAGAGAGCCATAAGTCTAAACGTGTCAATCTAAGAAAACTGATACTGAGGATTTAAAAAAAAAAAAATATCTGGTTAAATTTCTTGTGTTAATGTGATTCTAATCTGCCCAATAAAAATCGTTTAACTTTTTTTAAACATAACAAACTGTAAATAGTCTTGCGAAGAAAAAGAAATACAATAGACATTTTCTTCCTCATCTTAATAACCATGGGAGGTTAGATGAGGTTAGATTTTTCATAAGGCAAATTCAGTTTTACTTGATTGACAATTTATGATAACTCCGTTACTTTTCCATTGAAATACGAGCCCTGTTCGCATAAAACTATTATGTGCCACCTTGATACATCTCTGTGTGAGAGTTAAGACCCCCGTGAAGACAAATGAAGTATAAGGAGACACACTTTTAATATTCTTTTTTCATTACACATAAAAAAATATACAAAAAATTATCCCTGTAATGGCATAATAAATTAGAAATAATAAAAACGCCGGTCATGTAACTAGCGTGCACTCCCACTCACTGGCAATAACCGACAGATTGAATGAATAAGAAAAACACACATGACTTTTGTTTTCTTTATTTTAGGCATGGTTTCTTCTAGGGTTATCCCTGATCACTTGACTACAGAGTTTTTATCTAGTGATTATTAATATTCGTATAATAAATAAAAAAAAATCTTTTTAATCTTGTCGATTCCCATTCGTGCTGCTGCGTATATTCTTATCAGTATTCTGAACACATCTAGTCTTGCCCCCTTTTCCTCTCTATGATTACTTAATGAAGCTTCTCGCTACTATCCGTGGCCCTGTTATAGGTCCTGTCGGATATACAGATCTGGTTGCTTCTAAAAAGAATTTCAAAACTTTCAAAAAGTTGTGCAATCATTTCGGCGAAATGATCATGTCCAATCAATTAAATCCCGGTCAGTGAAAAATTCACTTCCCTATTGTCTCAATTCAATGTAGTACATGTTATGTACTTCTGGATTACTTTCTTTCATCACAAAGATTCTAAGACTACTAAATTACAAAGAGTTTCTTCGGGCAGCTTTTCTCGTTCTGCAGCGAGAAAATTTTCCATGTATGTGGGCATCGCCATGGAGATTTATTGTGGTATTCGCATCACTTTCATTCGGATAATTATTCGTCCCACAGTAAAGATTAATATTTTTTTGTATCAAATTCTAGCAAATTCATACCTTTTTATCTTTCCAAATCTGGTGTGTAAATATCCAATTAAAAATTGTAAAAAACAGAACTTCGTCATTTAAAGAAATAAGAGAGATATATATTCTTGTATCATATGTAAACTCGTGTTACATTACAGCTACACAAGAGTTAAGTCGTTTCTCAATACTTGTATTTAATTTAAAGTGTTACTTTTTTTTATAAAATTCCTTACGATTGCTTTGGTCATTTGTAAAGAATTACTAGTCTGGGAATATTTTGTTTCCATTGTGTGTGTGAGTGTTGCTAGTAATTTGTATTGTTAAAAAAAAACATTTGATAACATAACTTTATAACAGAAATAAAAATTAAATAAATAAAAAACCTTGTTGGACTGCCACATAAGCTTCGTATATTGTTATCATAAACTTTTGAGAAAAGTATTTTTATCATGTGACACTCTTGACGGTGGAATGCGATATGCCTACATGTTGAAAATGCTGTAGAGAACCGAAGCCACAAAGGAGTCTCTCCATTTATTTTTCAACTGTGATACATATCGTGGGGTTACTGCCAAAAATTGGTAGGTCCATAAAACATGTTATGGAGTTATCGCAATTTTAAAGTTTGACATTCTGACAGAAAAATATGGTTGGTGATATTAAAATGTTTTGGGAGTAAAGATACATGCCGATTTTTGTTTTTTCATTGCCTAAGTTAATATTACTAGTGTTTTTACCTCAGAGTTATAATGCGCCAAGCGATAGAAGAGCCCAAACGTAGGAAAACTATTATATGACTATTGGGTATTAAGTTAGCTACAGTTCACGGCAAAATAATGGGCCGTACTCAGGTCGAAAATTAATGCTATTTGAATATTTACTTGCATTGTAAGTACTTTTAAATATGTACCTTTTAATATATGTGTCTTTGCAGGGTTTTAACCATTTAATTTTCTATAATTCGCCTTTATTTATTTTATAAAACTGAAAATACATGTGTATTATTTTTTTATTTATTTATTTATTTTATTCACAATATACTAACGTTACATTTATTGAGATATTAACAAAGTCCTGTGTTGAGTTTGTTTGTTTGTCCGTCACATCTCCGAAACGGCGAGTCGTAGCGGCCTGAAATTTGGACACGTCATTTTAGATGCGATTTTATGGTTCACATTGCTATTTTCGAGTAAAATTAGAATCAACCTCTACTTAATAAAGACTTAAACTTTATACGGATGCCTAGTGCAGCTCCGACATATTGCCCGTAATCAACTCTCTTTATCAACAGTAAACATACTCTAATTCACAAATTTATCTCCTAAATTGAGAAAAAATAGTATCTGAGATAAATATTTTGATATAAGGAAAAAAATTAAGTAACATAATACACGTGCCGGGACAATAAATGCCAAAAATTAATGTTGATCATGGGAAAATATTCGAAATTAATTACCTGTGAAAACTGACTCTTTTAACACCTTTGACGCTTCTACTGCTGCAACCAAATATACTGCAATTCACCATAGTTGATTTTCATTTATTATAACGTAAATATCTAAGTTATTTACAAGCAAAGTCAAGCACATTGACAAACGCATCCGATCGAACCGTGAGGTTTATGCTGTCAAACAAAACAAAATGGCCACCAATTCGTTGCTAACCAACAAATCAACATCGCTTGCGTTCTATGAAACATAGTGATAAGGCTTCTCTATAGGTTTACACATTATTACTCGGAGGATTTTACAAACTTCGTTTGATAATAGAAAAAACTGGATTTACGGTATTTTCTTAAAAAAAATAAAAGCCATCAAACCGTTTTACTGAAATCAAAGAAGCTAGAAACTTTTTTCCAGGCATAGATATTCACGTAAAGACACACAATTCATCGCTTACTCCAAATACCTTAAATGTGAACGTACCAGCTTTTGGCAGTAACCTCACGATATATGAACAACATATTAAGTGACTTTCAGAAAATACTCTTATTTTAAACAAAGGGAAATACTTTTTTCTGTTGTGTTTTTAATATATTAAAACTTTACAAAAGCTGTTCATAAAAAGTTAAGGGTTAATTTAATGATTTAATAAATATAAATTAAGTTGTTTGTGAACTTTGTAAAAATCACTTCCGGGAAGATAGTATTGATAAGCTGATGAAAGGCTTAACCAAGTTAGTTTGACTTAGAGGTTAAGGGTGATTATGGGGAAAATTTAAATCAAATTAGTTTTGTTTTGATTGTCATGCCGAAAACTTTTCTATCGACTCTTAATTACTTTCTAGGGTCCAGTTTTATGAATTTAAAAAATTTAGAAAAACTTATTAAGATGTTTCATATCCACAAATTTGTTTCTCAATCAAGTGAAATTTTTTTTTTGTAAAGCTTTGCTAACACAATAAAACATTTATATCAAGTAATTAATTAAGTAATCAAAAATATTTCGTGATTTAATGCCAAATATAAAGAACTCAAAGTGTAGATAAATTTTATGTAGAAATTAACTGCACATATAAATTGTAAATCAATGGATTAAAAAAAAAAAATGTTTGGAGATACTAATAAACAAATTACTTTGTATAATTAGTACACATTTTTTATTTTCTTATGTAACATTTTGACACATACATATATACTTTACATTTATAAAATAATGCTTTTTAAATTCAGATATTGTGTAAGGTATTGATAATTAAGAAATAATAGTTTTTTGTATTTTTTTATTTTTATATTAGAAAAAAAACAGTTTATTCTTAAAAACAAAGAATCTACATTTCAGAACAAACTATACAATGCTATATAGAGACTATTCTAACCAGAGGATGCTCCGTGTTAATTTTTAAATTCCTTGTTTCATATAGATTTCTTTGGTATTAAATACTTTTTTGTTTACTTGTATATGCAATCAATTTAAAAATAAATAAGTAAATAAATTAACTTCAATTTTCACCAGTATATTTTCATTGAATTATTTGGAATCTAAGTATTTTTTTACGTGGAAAATAAATTATTTTTTTATTGGTTGAATCGAAATTTGTTTCGTTACACTTCGTGGTGAACCATTAAATATATTTTACTGTTATTGTTTCTCGCATACAAATTTATTCTATGCAAATAACAAAATTATAGTATCTAGAGAGCACTCGCACTTCGCATCGGCGGGTGGTACAAAACTAATAATATAAACACAGAATTACATGTGTAACACTAATTAAAGGTGTTTTTATTTAATATCGATACGAGTACTTGTTAATTTATTTGGACTTAAGTATAAAATACCGTATACCGTAAATAGTCGGCCTCGTGGCGTAGTGGTCAGCGCATTAGCCTACCATGCAAAAGGTTTCGGGTTCGATTCCCGATGTAGGTGTGTGGCGTTTTGCTTACCCGTTGGGGTCTCTCTGTACACGCTGTGTGTAAATTTTGTACTCACAGGCGTGTGCGTGAGGTAGGATTAGGCTATCTTCCTTTTTACCTGCATCCATCCGTTCGGGGCCTCGCGTCCCTGTTGGAGCCTGCAATCGGTCCCGTCGGTACCTTATGACCTCTCGCTCAACACCCTTCTACGTTTTTTTCAGAAGGTGGCGGGGAAAAGGATTCATCTATATATATTTTTTCACACAAGAAATAAGAACGGCTTACTTACATGGATAACACTATTTATTTTAAAAGAAACGGGCGTATAATGCAAAGATATTTTATTACACACTCAATAAAATCTAACTTAATTCAAATTTACATCTAACACGTGTTTTATAGAAGACTAATTTTATGTGAGGAAGCACTGCAGTTGAATTTCGGACAAGGAGAGAAGAACGGACCTTGAACTTCGTGCTTTTTATAGTCTTTGTTCTTGTCTCCCTCTACTTCCGGCTGGGTATCGAACCGCAGGCTGGTAACTTAACGAGCTGCGTTCGCTTGTGTGGTTTCGCTCCTCGGTAGGTCCTTGAGGATTGTCTATGACGGAGACGCCACACCGACATAGTCGACATAAAATATTCATTTAAAAGGGTATTTTTACACTAGAATATTTCATAGTACCTGGACTGGTACCTGAAGCGTAAGACTGATCTTACCTTCATGTCACAAACATTATCAAGGCACACTGCGATTGATGTACTAATGCAGTGCCCTATGCACCATTGCATATGCCTTATGCACCACCAGGTGTGAAAAGGGAATGATGATGATGATAAAATACAATTATCATCAGCATAATCACTATTATTTATGATTTACAACTTACATATAACATAAATTTAAAAATTTGTTTAGTCTCCCACCAGTCTGACGTCCGTCACTGGTGAAAATTGATAAATAAATGTAGAATAAAACTGTATAAGTATTTTTATTATTATAATTAAAATGTAGTTCCACCAAGAAATGTCAGTATTAAAACTAAATCTTTATCTGCAGCTAATGTTGCATGAGCACTGCATTGCTACATGCAACATGGATTCAAGATTATCAGTCTAACGCTTTGCGTCCCAATCTAGATAGTATAATATTGTAGAGTCAAAACTATTTTTCAAAGAAATTTATATAACCTTGTCGAGAAGCAAAACCAAGACCTCATTCATGGTAAAAAAATACTGTGCCTTTAAGAGCAGAGTCGAAAGTTTCCTACCTACTACATAATAATAAATAAAAATAGGCGCTGAACAACCTTATACTCAAAACTAACGATGTTTGATGAGGAGTTAAAGAAGATTAAAGAGCCTTGGTCCTGTCCCTCTCGTTCGTGTTCGGGAATGGTTTTTATTAAATAAACAAAATCCATGCAAGCAAAGTGTAAGAAAAAACCCGTCCGAAAAAAGTATTTAGTGTCTGGGTATCTGGGTAATGTTTTTTTTTTCAAAATGTTATGTTTTTGTAAATAAAATACCTCAACAAAATAACATAAATAAAATTCAGTTTTCATACTGAAAACCTAAGACGATATTTACTGTTCCATACTGAAAACCTAAGACGACATTTACATTTCCAAACTGAAAACCTAATACGATATTATATTTTTCATACTGAAAATCGAAGACGATATTTACTATTTCATACTAAAAACCTAAGACGATATTTACGTTTCCATACTGAAAACATAAGATGATATTATCTTTTCCATACTGAATACCTAAGACGATATTTACGTTTCCACACTGAAAATCTTAGAAGATATTTACGTTACCATGCTGAAAACCTAAGACGATATTTACGTTTTCATACTGAATACCTAAGACGATATTTACGTTTCCATACTGAAAACCTATAACGATATTTACGTTTCCATACTGAAAACATAAGATGATATTATCTTTTCTATTCTGAAAACCTAAGACAATATTAACCTTTTCATACTGAAAGCTATAGAATTATAACGGTTTTCCCTCCGCCATGCCTGAAATTCTTGGGTCTGATAATAAATATCACATTCTTTATTTCCATGACATCAAGTGGTCTTTTTTTATGCGATCATTGAATCAAAATCAACTATAACTATTCCTCTCCCTTTTCCATCGCCACCTAGTCAAATTTTGTTCCGTCTCTTTCTTAACGTTATATTAATGATTTTGTCGATATTCTTGTAGTTGTTACTATTTAAAATCGTTTTTAAGAAAAAAATACAGAAGTTTAGGCAATTACAGAGCTTACGATCTGTCATTGCCTGGTTTAATTGGCCACTTCAGACATTCACAATTCTGCCGATGTTTGAACAAATATATTCCTTCTATTCTTCCATCTGTTGATTTCAAAGGGGTTGAATCCCGTTTTTGTCAACCAAAAATTGAAAAGACTCAAAATATTGTAAATAAAACCAGCTAGTCCAAGAAGAGGTATAAATATTGAAATATTTTCAGGCATTGTCTTGTAAGTATGTGAAATTATTCGGTCAGAATGTCACCTGCATAAATAAAGGTTTCAGTTTTTTAACTTCACAACGATCAACCGATAGAATAATTGAAGAAAGATAGATGTCCAAACATAAGCAGAACGGTAAATGTTACGGAAGGTGTAAAGTGGCTACTTAAACCAGCCAGTGACAGGTCATAAGCCCTGTAAATGACAAGACTTCTGAATTCCCTTCTGTAAAATGTTCTTTATTTTGTAGTAAAATATTAAAATTTAAAACTCCCAAAAGGATTGAATCCTGTTCTTGTCTACAAAAAATTGAATAGACTCAAAATATTGTTGATATAATATTATGTCTATTTTTTTTCTTTCATGTAATGTATATCATCCGTGTAAATACCCACCGAGCGTTTGTATGAATAAATAAATAAATATTTTTAGTGTAAAAGTCTTATGTGTGTATCTTTTTTTAATAAATAAACTTATTACCGGAAACCAGATTTTGAGTTGATCCAAATAATTGTAGACAGGCGGGATTTTCCCCTAGGGAGTTATTTAGATCTAAAAAAATTGCAACACAGGTAAAACATTTCTAATTAGGGAATATGGATGTCTAGGCATTTATAGGGTTTGTGACCTCTCATTTACTGGCTTAAGTGGCCACTTTACAAAGTGTAACATTCACCATTTCGTAAATCAGCCAATGACAGATCATAAGCCATGCAAATGCCATGACTTCTACAAAATGTTATTCACCTCTGTTATAATATGCATTTATTTTATTTATTTATTCATTCAAAATTACTCTAGCTTAAATATTTATGAATTTATTAAGGTTTTTTAGGCTATGCCCGTGTCAAGCCACAAAAAATAACAATAAAAATACATAGTAAAATTAATTAGGTCAAATTATAACGACATAGAATAACAATCTAAAAAAAGGTAAATGTAATAAATAATCAAATTCCAAAGAATACAATGCAAAAAAGATAATCAGAAATAATTTTTAAAATATAAATTATACAAATTAAGAATCACACATTATCAAATATACAAAATAGTGGTATCATTAAAATCAACAAATCAAATAATGTTTATAACTTCCAAGGGTAATGAATGCAGTTCTTGTCTAAAAAAAATGGATTAACTCAAAATATTGTTGATATTATGTTCAATTTTTTTTCTGACATTATGATATCATCTTTGTAAATGCTCACCGAGCGTTTCTAAAAATATTTAAAAGTCTCAAACATGTATCTTTTTAAACAAATAAACTCATTCCAGGAATTTTCCGCACGCCTGCGAAGAAAAACGGGGGATAGGGTATATGGAAAAATAACGATTCATCAAGTGTTATTACTGTAATCATATTAATGTATCCTTGAGATAGATGGACAAGATATTCAAGAACTGAACTTGCTGGTATATGCAGAGCAGAAAGAAAGACTTTGATGTAAATAAAGTCCTGATGTCGACCATTATTGCAATATTTCCCTTTCACTCAAATCCCGCGGGAAGACAGCACAACTTCAGTTTATTTACTTATAGATACATTCGTGGGTTTTCCGTCAATGGTACAAACGCAATCATAAATTACTTTGCATAATCTAATTCCCTATGTCCCCTTGCAAATTGGATTGAACACCATGTGATATTGGAATTATATTGACGTATATATAAGTCCACCATATTATGATGTAATAGTGGTACAATATTGAGCTCGATTGGCTACTAACTCACACTAAGGCAACGCGCAACGTCGGCATGTAAATAATTTTTATTATTTCGTATTTATTACAAAGAGAAAAAAAATACTGATACCTTATCAAAATAGTAGGAGTAGTTATGCTGTTTACAGACTGATCCCAATGATTTTCAGTTAATCTGTGAAATTATTTCTACCGATCCTAATTTCATACGTATCGTCCAAATCTACACGGCGCACACTGGGGCAGGATTCCCATTTCGTATACAATAACTAAAAAAATAAAAAATGTGATTCAGTTATCGCTTTGTTATTATTTGGGGACTAAGGTACTTACAGCATATGACCGCAAGCAGGTAGATTTATTTTTTTTTATGTGGGAGTTGCTTTATTATTTACCTTGCTTATAATATACAAGGTTTATATTTCAAAAGTGGATTTTTCTGCAATTAAATTCCTTTAAATTTATCTAAACTGTTGGGATCAGGAGGGATATACTAATGTGGAGGGATATACCAATCAGGAACTTCTCAGCATTTGCTTATGTGGAGAGGAAACCACTCAAAACTCTTCAGGAGAAGCCGACCTGTTGGCAGTAGTCAACAGGCCTTCCGTTCCACTAGAGGAGTGTTCGGCATTTTCTTCCCTACTTTGGTTTATTTTACCAATAGCCTGCACTATATTGATTATGTATAATACTACCTCTCGTGTAAGTTATTTATTACCTAAGCAGGTAGATGGGTTAAACCCTTTCTTTTGCCAAGACTCCCTTCAGTCGAAACCGATTACTCGTAAAGGTTACGCGTCCGTTTTTCTTAGGCAGCGCAACACCTTTTTTTAAAACATTTCTCTCATTGTTTTTGTGAAAAAAATTCCAAGTATCAATATGGAACCTTTTACGTCAGGTATGTATCCTACTTTTTGAGTTTAATTAATTTTAATGTTCAGTTATTTTAAATGTAAAATGATGGAACCAAATTCGCATGAAAATGATATAGTGATTTTTTTAAACATAAATAAACATTTAGAGGTTTAGTAATGAATTGAGATGAATTGACCTAATATATCAATTGGTTTAGAATAAATAATTATTCTCATTTATGTTTATTTTTTAACTTCTTGCCCATTTTTGCCCAATTTAAAAATAACAGCATATTTTGAATGATCAATAATAAATTTAAAAATACATTGATTTTGTATCTTATTTTCTTTTTCTTTTGTTTTTTAACAGGCATTAGTTTTAAAACATTGTTTATGACAATACAAGGATTGACTATGATTATAAAGAACTCCAGAGAAAAACAAATGAAGGGTCAAATTGATTTTCTACAGAAAGAAATCGTAAAACAGACAGGGTATGCTGGTGAGTTAGAAAAAAGTATCTCGAAAATTTTAACTGGCTTTAAATTTGAATTTAAATCACGATGAGAATCAGCTCACAGGATGAACAAAAGATTTATAACTTGAAACCTCAATCTCCTTCATTCGTGTTACTCAAACTTCTGTCGGTCACCCGAAGATTCCATTTGTGGAGAGTACCAAAAGGATGAAGCGGCAAAAAACCATTGATTTGAAAAATTCGACGCCTGTGTCCCAGTTACTTTACGCCACACAAATGGAACTCAGAGCTGCAGAACAGAACGATGCTTCAAAGTTAGTTTTAAGTATTTTAACTATGCCATCAGGTTCAAGTAAATATAACCAAACTTGCAAGGAGTCTCTTGGAACCAATTCCATGTCAAGAGAAGATGCATTAGCTCTTTTAATAGAAACGGGCTTTTTTCGGCACCAATACAATATAGTAAGGTCGAAATTTAAAAAAATATACCCTTCGTATAAAATTGTACAGGCCGAAAAAAACAATGTTACTCATAGCCAGAAAATATATTTGTAACGGATAATTTGGTATATACTGATTTACAGATTATGCTTAATCTTACGATTGAAAGTTTAATTATCACCCAACGAGATGTGGTCCATTCATTAAATCCAGAAGAAAGAACAAACATGGTTTTGTATTCCAAATGGGGATTTGATGGAAGTTCAGGGCACAGTTTATATAAACAGGCTTTCTTTGGCACCGATTCTGATGATCCTGCGGTTTTCATTACATCATTTGTCCCTTTACGCCTAGTATCTGGTACTAAAGTGATTTGGCAAAATCCTAGACCTGGTTCAACAAAGTACTGCAGACCTCTAAAAAAATAGAATATATTAAGGAAAGCACTGCAGTTTCCTTGAAAAAGAAACTAAGAGTTGATGAACAAATTAAAAATATTACTACAAGCGTAGTTATACTGGGCAAACATAATTTCGTTACTAAATATGATTTAATATTCGCAATGATTGAGGGCAAAGTGTGTAATGCCACCACGCATACTTCTTCTACTCGAAAGTGTTACATTTGTGGTGCCACATCCAAAGAGTTTAATCATAAAGATGCGTTGTTAACCAGAAAAATAAAAACGGAACATTTAGAATTCGGCATTTTGGTCTTGCACGGGTGTATACGTTTTTTTTAAAACCTTCTCCATTTGGCGTACAAATTGCCTATACAAAAATGGCAGGCTCGAGGGTTAGACAAGAAAATTATTGCAGAAACTAAGAAAAGAATTCAAGATCAGTTTATAGAAAAACTAGGTTTAATTGTGTACAAACCAAAACCAGGCTTTGGTAGCACAAATGATGGAAATAAAGCTAGGCGTTTTTTTTTTAAATGCAGAAGTATCTGCAGAAATAGCAAATTTGGACAAAGAATTAATAAAAAAATGCACACTATTCTTATTCTTGTATCGTGTGGTCATGAAATTGACTTGGAAAAATATCGGTATTATGCATAACATATAGCCAGAAACATTGTCGAAAAATATCCTTGGTACAACATGCCATAAAGACGTATTTATTGCCAATAAGCCAACTAACCAAAGAGGCGCAGAAAGTACGTAACAAAGATTTCAAAAAATTTACGTAACAAAGATTTCAAAAAGTTTAGGGCGAGCACTCAAGGAAATCTAACCGGATAAATTCTAGCTGGGATATTTTATTTTTTTTACTCTCATCGGATCCATCAATAACTAGTAAGAGGAAATTGCCGAAAGAAAAGCTTAATAGACTCCCGAAAGACGCTTTGGATCTGATAATACCTCCATCTGTAGAACCCGCCAGCCATAGCGAAAATGATGATTCCGATGATGTTGGTGACTCGGAAATATCAAATGACAAGTAAAAAAAATACTTTTTCTGTGTATTAATTTAAGAAAGAGTAGACGTTTTTTCAATACAATTATAAATTATGTAACGCTAAGCTGCACTTTTCCTCAATAAAAATTACATACAATCATGTTATCACGCAAAAAAAAAATCGAATTGACGTGTATTTACTTGTAAATGTTAAATAAAGTCTATATATTCAGAAATTTGTCTCTTATTTTCATACTACTACCTAATTAAATTAAAATCTTTGATTAAAAGCGAAATTCAAAGCTTTTATGAGTTTTCGACACCTTTTGGTAATTTGGCCCCACTGTGCGGCGTGGCGCTGTGAAATTAGGGCTGGTTGATATTTATTAAATGTTTAATATTTTAATTATTTTTTTTGAATTACCAACAGCTACAATAGAAAAGTATCATATTCTACAAATACCGATAAAAATATATGAAAATGAGTAAGAAAAATTTATTGCATTTTCAAAATCCTAATGGATATTGTGGAATTTTTTTTTCATGCATAACTTTTAAAAAGAACTGATAAAAAAATATGTCCCAAGAAAAACGTGACATGTTTGGCATTGATAATTGTGACGTCAAGATTCGTGACGATATTCCATAAACATGTAAACGCTTAGGACCCTAGTTGAAAATTAAAATGAATTGTGACATATTAGGGGCGTGGCAAATGCAATGACCGTTTTCGTGGAATTCAAATGTAAAAATTTAGAAACATTTATTACGCTACTTATAAATAATAATAAAAAAAAAAAATTTACGCATTATTTTATAAATAAATGAAAAGTTATATTTTTCTATTACACCGGCCTAAAGAACCTACTTATGTATTTAATAATAGTGGAGATAATAAATAAGAGGTTTCTTCGTTACCTGTACATGAAAGAGTACGGATACTACCAATTGCAGTACTCAGCATTGTTTCTTTTAGGTATGCTTGGTATCACAAACTTGCGGGCCAGAAGGCGCATTACCTTGCTTATGATGGCCTTTAAACTTCTTAACTTACAATTAAAATTAAAAATATAATTATCACCATCATCATCATCAGCCGTCTCTTGTCCAATGTTGAACATAGGCCTCCCCCTTTAGTCTCCATATTTCCCTATCCTGAGCCAACCGCATCCAACCACTTCCTGCAACTCGTCTTATGTCATCAGACCACCTTGTCTGAGGCCTGCCAACACTTCTTCTACCCGTTCTGGGTCGCCATTCCAGGACTTTTTTGGTCCATCTAGAGTCTGTGATTCTGGCTATATGACCAGCCCAGCTCCATTTCTGGTTGGCAGCCCAATAGACCACATCGGTTATCTTTGTTCTCGCTCTAATCCATGTATTGGTTTTTCTGTCTTTCAACGAAATACCCAGCATTCTTCTTTCCATGGCTCTCTGTGTCACTGATAATTTGTGTAAAAATTTTTTCGTGAACAAAAAAGTTTCACAGCCATATGTCAGTACAGGGAGAACACGAGCATCAAAAAGTTTCTTCTTTAAGTAATGTGAATACTTCGGAGATTTTAGGATATATGAGAGCTTACCAAAGGCGGCCCATGGTAAACCTCGCCTTTTTTCTATTTCTACCTTTTGATTACCTTTGCCGAGCTTCATTTCATGTCCTAGGTATATATAACTATCAATATTTTCAATTATTTCTCCATTTACTAAGATGTTACATAATTGGTTTGCATCACTCATTACTTTAGTTTTTGAAACATAAAAAAATATAATAAAACTTTAAATTTACAATCCCAACATTTTG
Source organism: Micrasema longulum (assembly GCF_059751315.1). Classification (NCBI taxonomy): domain Eukaryota; kingdom Metazoa; phylum Arthropoda; class Insecta; order Trichoptera; family Brachycentridae; genus Micrasema; species Micrasema longulum. Next base: position 95,028 of record NW_028277547.1, read on the forward strand.
AAGCGCATAAAATTTTACGTAATAAGTAACTATTTAAAAAGTAGGCAACTCGAACCATTTGTTATTCCCGAATGCAGGACAAAATTTTCCGTTAATGGCACTGATAAAGTTGATGGTCTGTTAATCTGAGTTGGATATTTTCCATGCTGGGATTACCAGTTTTAGACTCTTCCTTTCTAACTATGTATCATTATGTATTTATATGACTTATTCGTCTTTGTTTACTATTGTTTTTATCGACTGTATGTAAGACATAAAAATCTATTGTGCTTTTTTTTTAAACATGTTTTTGTACCAGTAATAAATGTACATTATAATTGTCAGTAGTATTGTATTGTACATTTAAATAAATAAATAATTAACACAGGCATTACATTTGAATTGTGGTTTATAAAACCGAATATTGAATAAATAAAGTTAATTGATTTTGACTAATTTATATTTTTCATTATTAATGAAACAAACAGAAAATTACTCGGTTATTAAAATGATTTTCAGGTATATGGCGGTAGTGCTTTCATATAAGCTTCAATTATCACATATAAAAAAAAACAAAACAAAAAGTTAAATTACTGGTTTTTTCAAGTAGCAGATCAGTCAGATAATATTATATTCTTAACAAAGAAACCATCACGCGGTTTCTCTATAGGGGTTGGCAGAGAGAATAAATCACCATATCACTATGGTTTGGTTTACTGACCTCTCTTATTCTACGTTCATACATATTCCCATGCACGCACGCCGATTATTCCTACTCTTGGCATGTACATCTTCAAGTATATGTTAGATTTGATCGTGCCATGTCTTTCTCGGTCTTCCTTGTTTTCTGTATCCATCAACATTCGCATCGTATATCCTTTTAGCCGTTATTTCGCTATCCATTCGTTGTTAATGTCTAAACCAACATCACCCCTTTCTTGATTTCGGCGATAATGCTTGTCTCAGCATTACACAGTTCACGGATTTCGACATTTGTTCACCTATCAAACATCGTTTTACCGCACATTCACCTGGGAAATAGCACTTTGACAGCATTTAAACAAATTCCATCATAATTTTTCCAATTTCATACTTTGCTCCCATATATTAGGGTCGGCACCAGAACTCCACTATAAATTGCTAGTTTCTCCTCCTGCGACAAACATTTGTTTGCTAAGGTAGATTTCAGTATACCTTTCACCCTATTCCCAGCACTCACCCTCTTTTCAATATATTCCATCCCTAGTAAACATACTTCAAAGATACACAGACATAATAATAATAAGCTTTTAACAATTTTAGAACAAAAATATTTTCCGACATATGCCAGGAATCAAATCCAGGAACCCACAAATGGTAGGCTAACGCACTAACTACTACACAACAAAGCGGACTTATCTTCACTCGAATTCCTTATTTATGATTTTCAATCATCATCATTCCCTTTCCGCACTTAATTGCGGATAGGGCACTGCTTTGGTACACCAGTTGCAGCATATCTTTATAATTTTTGTTACATGAAGGTAAGACGATCAGTCATGCGGTTTAGGTGCCAGTCCAGGGACTATGAAATATTCCAGTTGTAAAAACACGTTTTTTAAATAAATATTTCATATTAACCATGCCGAAAATCATTCTCGAGACCTCTTCCATGGTAGGCAAACGCACTAACCGCTGCACTGCAAAAGGATTTAGTATTTTTCCTGAAAGCAACCATCATGTCAAAAACACTTGTTCGGATTTCTGGTCCTATTTCACACACAAATTGCGTTCTTCACCCGCCTGGACATATAAATATAATTATATGGTATTTTATGTCAGAAACACTAAAAAGAATCTTGAAAACAAACAAACAATCAAACAAACCATCACGCCGTTTTCCGTAGGGGTAGGCAGACAGGATAGAACGCCATATCACTCTAGCTTTGCATACAAAACTCGCTTCCTCTACCATACCTATCCAGAATCACTCAATACATTATTTCAGTTTCTTAAAAACAATTCTAAATCTGTAAAAAATAAAACGGTTTTTATTTATTGGCAAAAATAAAGTTAATTTAGTTGGTTTTTAAATTTCGAAATAAGTTTGCTATTACTTTTGAAATCTTTCATTAATTATGTATTTTTATCTCTAAAATAGTTAACCCATGTCAAAAAAGTTTCAATTTTATATTTTTTTGGCAAAACATTTATTTTTAAGATTTCGGGCATAGAATTAAGAACAGTCCAGAAACCACACACGCGCATCAAACAGAAGGTGACCAAACTACAATTATAAGAGTTTTGACCCATTTGTATTTTGTGGGCGTCTCTCAGTTTGCAACTCCCGATTTGAATTCAACTATGCCGTGTTGTGTCGTTTTAAAGTGTAAAAATACTGCTGGGATTTTAAAGAAACAGGATGGGATTACATTTCATGTGTAAGTAGCAAATTCATTACTTAAAAATTGAATTATTTTTCCATCTGTCAGATTAACACTGTTACACTTACAAAATGTTAATTTAGTTTTCTTTTACAATCTGACAGATGGAAATATAATTCAATTTTTAAGTAATGCATTTGCTACTTACACATGAAATGTGATCCCATCCTGTTTCTTTAAGATCCCAGGTTTTTTCAAATTTCTTTAAGATGCCAGGGTAGTCAATTTTTTTATGCTACTTTGCTCATCTAATGAGAGAACTAAAGAAAATTAGACCTTTCAGATTAAACAACGCCGTGGTGGACATATGACCGACATTATCTTTAAAACATCAAATTTTATTTAACATGACATAAAAATATCCGTTTTATGTAAAATAAAATTTGTTCTATTTTTTAAGTTCAAAGTTCACTAATTTAACAACTTTTATAAATAAGCCTTTATTTATCTAATCTGCTGTCTCAATCAATGCTTCCGTGTGTACAAAACATTTTTGAGAAATAAACGAATTCTTTTTTTCTTAAATATAATTAAGTATCTCACATGATTATATTTTTCGCGATCTGGCAATTTTACGAGGTGACATTACGGATTTTTGGAGGTAGTCCGATGTATTCAAATATGATTCTATGGTCATTCTGGACTATTCTTAATTCTATAGTTTTGGGTGTTTTTCATAATAATACATATTATTATTGCGATTTCTGTTTTACTTCAAATCTTTGTTATTTAAATTTGAGGATCTATAATGTTCTTTGTATTTTAAAGATGTTTAAAATTTTTCGGGTTTTTCTGAATATGGTTTTGCTTCCATTTAACATTTGAAAATATTGTATGTTTTTGGCTAATAATACCAAGAATGGCCATAATAAATGAAATTAAAAAAAAAAACTTTTGAAATCTAACTGAAAGAAAGAAAAGTTTATTATATAAGAAAAGTTATTATTGAACTTATGGGACATGTCCAATTATTCTAATGCCCTTGAGTGACAGAATTCAAAAAACTGAATTACACGTGACCGTCTTTCAATATTTGACTGCTCCGTGGATTAAATTGAATATTTTTATGCGGAAAAAACGTTTTCATAATCTTTTATTGTCAAAATTGATTGAAACCTCGAGAGAAACGAAATGTGGGTTTATAATCTGTGATTATTATTTTAATTTAATATTGGACGTTTTAATTTTAAAGTGCGTTCGTGGTCAAACGTAAGTATAGTGAACTGCGGATCAGAGGTCAGAGATCCTAACCATGCTCAAACACAATTTGAGTCCTTTTTTCTAACACAGATATTTTACACCTCATTGAAAACGGTTCTGAAATTTATAAGTTAACCATAAGATAAGAACTGTAAAAAAAACTGACAGAACTGTGGAAAATTAAGTATGTATCTACAAAATAATAATGTTCCAATTTTTTAAATATTTTTTTGATTGTGTATAATGCGTATGCATATTTGAAAAAAATAACATTTGCGTTTTTATGATTAGCCCAAACATTTAAATCATGGGGTCATTTTAACAAGGCTGTAAAACAACTTACTATTAGAAAATGGGAATAAAATTGTGTTAGACCGGGATGCAAACCTCGGACCATTAATCCGCGAGCCCACGACACTAGCCACATGGTCAAAAATCTTATTTTTTTACCGTGAATTTTTTAAAGCTTTTACTTTTTATTAGATCTTTAGAAAACATTATTTTGGAAGAGAAATAATTCAATTTGTTTATTTTCTTCTGAATCAAGATAATTGCCGGTAATTGTAGGTTCTTTAATTACTGTTTACTTTGGATTAGAAAACTTCAAACATCGATATTTATAAAGTTTTAAAACGGCAAGAAATACGTGCTTAAAATATGAAGGGAAAATAAAACTTTCTTCTTATAGCACCTACAACAATAGTACCTACAAATGACGCTACTCTATATGTGTAGACAGCGAGGTTAGAACACCGCACTACTATGTACACACATATGTCGCTATCTTTTGTGTCGTGTCGAGTCCCACCGACGTTGTGGACCACTTAGGAAAGGCTGTGCAAAATAGCTACTTCACACTTCAAATCCTGCTTCATGCTTAGATGTTTCGAATCCAAGAAAGCGGTTATCTTCAAACTATTATACTTCTATCGATCTTTTCATTCATGGCAAGCTGAAGTGTGCCATATTTATCATCTTAACCTATGATAAATAAGAAGCTTAGCGATGGTGAATAGTTATCTATTCGTATTGGTTCTAAGTTATACTTCATTCTTGGTTATCATATCGGTCCAAGATATTTTTAACATTCTACGGTGAATCCACATTTCAAATGCTTTTAGACGGTTAACAATATCAATTTTAAGAGTACACCGTACAGTAATATATACCATATATATAACATTTGACAATTCGTTGTTTCACCTTAAGGTTTTAAATTATCGCCACAAAAAAGATTTTTCATTTTATCTCAGTGTCGAGGTCTAAATTCTCAGTGATGATACTACCTAAGTACCCAACCCGTTTCACTCTCTCAATATTGACACCCTTCAGATGGAAATTTACATTTCTTGAAGATCATGTTATTGTCAGCAATTAGAACGATGTCATCAGCATATTTAATACTATTGATGGCTACACCATTTACCTTCTCACCGAAATTTTTATCAGTCATCGCTTCTTTGAAGATCAATTGAAGTAGTTATGCAAAAAGCAGCCGAAACCAAAATAAATAATAAACTAGAAAATAGAGAATAAACTAATCTACACAACAGTTAGAATGTTCTTTACTTTGACAAATAATAAACGCACTCGTTTTTTTATCAAAATACAAAAAAAAATTGGTTGTGTATTTGACTCGTTTTAATGATTTTTAAAGTCTAGTGGGTGACCACACAACCTAAGGTGCATTTCGCAGAACAGCCACCCTAGTAAAACTGCCAATGTATTTCAAAAAATGTTTGCAATTGGTTGCATCACATCGATATGCATGAGGTTCTCAATTTATTTAAAGTTCGTGATTAGCAATTAGCAAAAATTGACAAATCTGCTTTCCTTCCGCACTTTGAGTTTTTTTTGCTTTTTATGTATCTTGGTATTTTTATCATTTTTTAATATGTATTATTTAATTTAGTTTTTAATATTATTTGGCATATTATTTATTACTTCCATTTCTTACAATAGTAAAGACCGAGTTTTCAGAAACTATATCTCAATTACCATTTCAATTATGTTTTTATATATTTTTTCTTTTTTTATTGATTTCAATGAAAATTCTCGCATATATATTTTTTTAATACAACTTTATTTTACTATTCTTTTTTTGGTTTCAATGAAAGTATTATTTTATAAATTTGCTTATGTATGAATGTTAATTTGTATAATTTATATTTATATCTAATTATCTTTTTTTAAATTTGATATTTATTACTTATATCTTTTTTTCATAGTTAATATTTTATTGCACTTCATGTCATCATAATTTAATCAAATTACTTTTATTATTTATTTTTTATTGTTAATTATTATAGCTTGACACGGGCACAGCCTAAAATGCCTTAATAAGTTAATTTATATTTAAATGAGTGTTATAAAAAAAAACACCTATTAAAAAAAAAAAATTGCAACCATTTTGATTACTTTTTATCTTTGCAATAAATACTAAAAAAAAAAAAAAATTCTTGTATGCCAAAAAAAATAATTTTTAATGCTATCATAAAAATATTAATCTATCTAAACTTCAACACTCTCGCGTCAAATATTATCGTAAAAGTTGGGTCATAATAATTAAATTAAATGAAAGCCTATAATGTCACTTGAATCTCGGATGGATTATTGTGAGACGCAGATTTCTATTTGCGGTTGTAACTCGAGGGCCAATTTTTTTAGCGGTCCTCATCGACAGCCTGTAATTGCAATGTCCAAAGTTGATAGCTTCACAATGTCAATTAAGTATAGTTGATCAGTGTTTAAGCCTTTCTTATTAGTGATTACAGGTAGCTTGCATTCTATTTAGGTGAATAAAACTATAGGCAGCTTCTCGCCATTTAACAACTATTCTATTTATACCGTGAATCTTCTGAGCACAATTGTAGTTTCATCGAATTTTTTAAAAATATGACAATTTGAAACGTTAACTGGCACACAAATAACTATTTCACCGAACACAATCTCAACCAGCTTAGTGAGAACAATATCACATCTAATTTTTTGTTTTCCAATTTTTCTAACTCTTCCGACATTTAAAAACATTTTTCCAATATACTCGGACTTTGAACCGGACGTAAGTGTTTTTTGTTTTGATTTTTCGTCTGTGTTTTCTTTATATTATGGTCTTGTCTTTACGTTGGTCAAAATATAAGTTGATCGGATAAAAATTTGCTACAACTAGCTGAGGTGGTAAAATGATTTTTGTTTTTGTTCTCCCATGCCGAATAAACATTCAAATAATGACGTTCAATATGTTGCTTAGTTATATAAAGCCCAATCTTAAGGTGCAGCTGACATGATAGTTACTTCTGCTCAATTAGAAACGCTACACTGATCTCATGTTTTTCAAGTGTGAGGTCTTTGAGAATTTAGGATGGGCTTTTAGCAATAACCAAGTGAATTGGAAAGTCAGTAGTCTCGCTCACACGCTGGTTCCGTTTGCTTGGATTTTTTATCTTATCATTTACATTTGTTATATTTCACATAATCTAAATTATTGTCTTCGTCATCATCATCATCATCAGCCGTCTCTTGTCCAATGGTGAACATAAGCCTCCCCCTTTAGTCTCCATATTTCCCTATACTAAGCCAACCGCGTGGTATGGTTTTCGTGGGTATGGTTTTTTTTTGTCGTTCCCTGAAGCGTATATTCTTTAAATTTCTTATTCTTGTTTCTAAGAGCCAAAATCACTCGCAAACGGGTGGAGGCGTATAAAATAATAAAAAATAAAAATAAAAAAATATATAAATAAAAGCCAACCGCATCCAACCACTTCCTGCAACTCGTCTTATGTCATCAGACCACCTTGTCTGAGGCCTGCCGACACTTTTTCTACCCGTTCTGGGTTGTCATTCCAGGACTTCTTTGGTCCATCTAGAGTCTGTGATTCTGGCTATATGACCAGCCCAGCTCCATTTTTGGTTGGCAGCCCTATGGACCACATCGGTGATCTTTGTTCTCGCTCTAATCCATGTATTGGTTTTTCTGTCTTTCGACGAAATACCCAGCATTCTCCTTTCCATGGCTCTCTGTGTCACTGATAATTTGTGTAAAAATTTTTCGTGAACACAAAAGTTTCACAGCCATATGTCAGTACAGGGAGAACACGAGCATAAAAAAGTTTCTTCTTTAAGTAATGTAAATACTTCGTGGATTTTAGGATATATGAGAGCTTACCAGTAGCAGCCGATGCTAAACCTCGCCTTCATTCTTTTTCTTATTATTGTCTTAAATTGGAATTGGAATTCTTCGATATAGATCATTCGGCTTTTCGTAGATCTCTTCGCGACTAAACAGTGTGTGATGAAGTTGGATTGGCATGGTTTAGCTCAAAGTTTTAGGTCTTTCGTTTTTTTTAAATATATTGTATACAATTATTGTTTTGCCTTTGTTTGTCTTTGCTTAATACTTTTATGTTCCTTTTTGTTCCGTTTCTTGCATTTATGTTTCTTCATGTAACTGTTGTAATTGGCTTAGGCCGTATATATAATAAATGAATAAATAAATAAATGTAAACAATTTATTTAGCGTGTGCATGAGTGTCGTACAATAATATGCAAAGAAATTTAAAATATTTCTGTACATTCTGCCTTTGTGGGATTTTTGTTTACTATTTATACTATTAATATGTATTTCATTGCTTTATTTTTGAATACTCTGTTTTACCTCTTATGTATATTGTAAAAAAAAACAAAAAAAGTTACTAAATATAAAATAAATATACAGAATAAAATAATCTCCAATTTTTGTAATTGATGCTTGTTTTTGTTATTCTAAAGCTTTTAAATAAATGATTAACAAGATGCAGAAGTGTCTTTTTAATGTCGTATGTCGGTTTAAATACCAAAATACGTACCAGATTACGTTTTCACAGGTAGAAAGCATATTTGGTGGCATATCACAACCAGGCCCGAAAATATGGCAAATCATGTATTTTCTTAGTATCGCTTTAGTGCAAAACTAATTCAACTTCATCGACCCACACAATTCACACAACATAAAAGTTATTTATTTATCGGGAACAGCGGTCGCGCATGCTATTCTGAGATCGCTCGCTCAGTTTGATGCAGTTTTACGAAATGACTTGCAAGAATGCGGGGAAAGGGTTGATTATCAAAGAAAATTTTTTATATTATTAAAGTAATGGTTATAAGTTATGCATATTTTTTATCGCAGAATAACATTCATTCAGTATCCAAAATCATCTTACCAAAACTTGTTTTTTTTTTGTTGAAAATTCTCAAATTCAACCCACTCAGGCAAACCTTAAACTTAAAAAATATATTTTTTTTTTTTTTTCCTTATTCTACATACTAAAGAACATCTTTTTCGTACAGAGCCGTTTCGATAATTTCTTTTTTTTCTCCATGCAAGATCAATCCACCCTATTCTATATTCTAACAAAAACTTTGTTAACCATCTCGTTGAAAATAGCCACCAAAATTGAAATATTTGAGTAAATTATAAAAACGCTAATATTTCTTTTTTTTTAAAAAGTACATGTCTAGTAATCAGTACTTAGTGTTGAAAAATGATATTTGTACAATAAGTTTAACATCAGGAAATATATTATCTTGTACCTATGTATTTATTTATTTCAAATTGCATCTGTATACATGTTCACCAACATAATATGGCTTTTTAGACTATGCTCGTGTTAAGCCATAATAATTCACAACGAAAAAAATATAAAGTAAATTAAAATAATTAATAATTTCATAAGATCTAATAAACTTAAAAAAAAACAGATTACAAGAAACAACATATAATACTTATTTAAGTAAGAAAATATTAGTGATACCTGTAAAAAAACAAACATAAACACTAGTTTACTCATACAGAATATTCTTATCATTAAAATTAAAAGAATATATAGTAGAAAAATTAAATTATTTTTATAATTTACGCCTGATGTATAAAGTATAAATTAAAGTAATCAATAAAGCGACAAAACTAGGGTTTAAACGATATAAAATATGGAGCGAGACGTAAAAAAATTTAAAGTGAATATAACGATGGTAATAAGGAAGAAGGGAGAGCAAAAAGGGATACAATAAATTTTTTCATTTAATAAATTAATGCGTGCGAGAAAATTTCCACTATTCGTAAAAATATATACAATATATTTAAGAGGTATATCTCTAATCGAAATTTTCCTATAATAACATTGGTTATAAATCCTAATTTCACTTTATTATGTCACTCTATATAAGACCAAGGCATTTATAATTATGAACACATTTAAATCAATATTCTCGAACATTCCCTGACTCAGAGTTATTTCTTCAACTAGAAAATGAACAACCCAACTAAATTAAATTAAGTTTTTTTTAATATGGCTAAGTATTTGAGAGTACAATGTTGGAACAATGGTGCGTCGTTGCGACAGGTTATAATTATGTCACTTCAGAAACAATAATGTTTGAGATATTCCACGAAATCAGCTAGCTACATATTTCTTTATTATGCCAATCGAAAAGATGAATTGGTAGTAATGTGACTCCCGGTACCGGAAGCTTGATTGAATTCAGGAGTGTAACATCGGGATGGCGTAATCTTAAAAAGGGCGCGAAGATCGCCTCCATTCTGCACGTAGACGCTGTCGCTAGGTGGCTCGTAGTGCTTTCTTCTGGTTCTTCACGCTTGATTATAGAAAAACGGTGCGAGATTTATATGAATTCTCGCCAGAAATTGTTGTTACTAACCGAGTTGGCGCCACTTCCTAAGACGAGTATGAAATGTCTTCGAAAAAACACCGATATGCACATTCAAATTATAAGAACGAACAACACCCGTGCACAGATATTTCTCAAAAGGGTATTTTTGTCTGTCTAATATTTACGATCAAACAGCACCGGTTAGCAATGGCCCGACTCAAAGTTATGTGTATTGTTAATTTAATCTAGCAAGCCTCCAGCGTAAACAAGGTATTGCGAATTTCACTGGCGAGTACTTAGAACGGTCGGCGCTAAAATCATTTAGAATAGTATCAATTTATCTCTTAAAGGTCCGTGTTATGGTTACTTAATTCCACAAGTGTCTCATGTAAACGTTGACTTATTTAGATGATTGGGTTTCTCGCGACACGGTTTGTAAAATAACGTTAATGTTTCGGGCTACTTTGCCGTGGATATTAACACCAACGGTACTATTTAAAGTAAGAACACATAACGTCGGGTTGGTCACAATCGAGCTTATGTCAAGATATTCCCTCCCTGTTGGATTTAAGTCAATACAATTCCAGATAGGTTTTAATCATTATTTTTCCGACCATTAAATTACATATACCAAGCCAACAGTCATGTTAGAACGACATCCAATTATCTCTACATATCACGGGCACGAACAATTCCGGTCACTAATCACCAATAACTGCAAGTTTTTGTGAGTTTCTTTAATTGTACGTTAGCAGCGTAGTATGACAAATAACGCGTAGAGTTATATTCTTACGTTCCACAGAAAGAAGTTGAAGTGAGTCGCGTTTTTCCACGGGTATGCTGAGTTAATTTGAGCGGTGGATAAGTTCGTGGCCCTCTAGCTTAGATCGCAATTAACGGGGCAGTAGGCGAGCGGAAAGGAACGCGGCGGGGGTGAGAACGTTTTAAAGTAGTAGAACGTACAAACAGCGCGAGGGGAAGACGCGGGGTGAAAACAGAGTAATGCAATAAGAATCGCCTTGCAACATAGCTTTTCGCGCGGGTTGTTCAATGTTTGCTTTCTTCAAAGGTAGCTGAACAATAAAACGTAATGTCCCATTACAATTTACTGTCAGCTGTTGATGCAAGTATTTTTATAATATTAACATTGAATGGTCGTGCTTCTAAATGTAGTATCAACATTATGTCTGAGATTGGAACATACTTCTTTGCAAATTTAATGTAAACTGGTGATGCCAACCCCATTTCAGTGATAACTGTCAGTTATATTTCTTCCAGAATAGTCCAAGTTACCTTTATCATGGTGGGGCACACCCGTTTCAGTCCATCAGAGTTCACTTATACCAAGAATTTTAATCCTAATTCAGGTCATTCTATGTGCGTTGTCTATTTTACCAGCCGCATACAAGCTTCTAACATGTTATGTTCCAATGCTCGCTGTGTCGTTGACCCTTGGGCCTCAATTACGATGGGTAGATAAAATTTATATTCAATTTTACCTACAAAGTAAAATTGAGAGTTCTTAATGAAAAAAAGAATATGTTTACAATTTTTTTTTCTAAACATATTCAATTACCGGTTACCGACGAAAATGCTTCGAATTTTTATACAAATATACACGCTTTCATACATTAATAAGATATTAGTATATGCCTTCTTAGTATATACCGATGAAGATATCCGTTCATAATCGCGGCCTGGTCCATTTAAGGACCTCCGGTAACTCGGGGCCATTGTTTGGTTTTTCATAGTGATGTCCTGAGAATTATTGACCGAAGTGGTTTCCCGTTCCCTTCTTTGGTGGAGGTTTCTGTTGGGGTTACCCTTCCCTAAGCTGGAGGGGCCCGTTTTATGGCGCTGGACACTTGCCATTCATACTCTCCCTATCTGCTATGGCACTGACATTAATGCCAGTGACCAAATTGCCCAGGGCTTGCGGGGCGAAAAAGACCATGCGTGGACCCTAGCGAGTAGGGGCATAAGTTGTGTCGCTGATGGAATGCAAATGCAGCATTACACGGCATTTTATATGTATATATTTTTTTACAAAATATGCACCACCGTGACCCTACTAAAATTTAAGCTCTACTAAAATTTAATATATATTTATAAAAATATGTAAATATGTGAATATGTGTATATATATTTATGTAAATATATACGTATGAATGTGTATCTATAAACAGAGTTATGTGTATCTATAATTCATTGAAAGTAAACGATTTTACACATATAACCGTGTTGGTACATAAAACTGATTAAATCAGTATACCCACGCATCTCCGCTTATATAGGATTTTCGTTTTCTTATCAATGTATATATTTTTTTATGAATGCTATATCACTAGCCAAAGCGACAGTGATATATGTCGAATGAACATTTTCCGAGATAATCGGACTTTGAGGTGTGCAAAAGGTCTGACTGAATTGAATCATTTGAAGTAGATGATGAATACTGCATTTTCACATAGGTTAACTGTCTAATTTCAATATTTTAAATGATTTTTTTTAGTATTTATTAACATATCAGCAGATTGACGTTCTTTATACAGATTTTTAATTTGACAAAGTAGATCATAAAATTCTCATGTATAAATTACATGCCTTGGGAATAAGAGATCCATTACTCTCATTTATTAAATCGTATCTAACTGGTAGGACACAAAATGTTCGGATAAACAACTATTTATCAACCAGTATTGATGTTACATTGGTTGTACCTCAGGGTGCTCATTTGGCACCCCTGCTTTTCAATTAGTTTATTAATGATGTTGCTAAATCATTCTCTTACTCTCGTTTTTGACTCTTCGTGGACGACAACGAAATTCTCAAAATAATTTAAACTTTACAAGACTGCTTTCTTCCTCAATCAGTCATTAACTCTTTTAACCGATGGTATAAAGTCAAATCAGGTATAAAGTAAATTAGAACTTAATATTAAAAAAACGCTAAATAATGTCATTTCATAGAACAAAACAACCGATTTCCTTCGAGTACCTATTAGAAAACTCCAAAATTGATGCAGTTAAGTCCATCAGAGATTTAGGAGTTGTTTTGGACTATAAACTGACATACAATGAGCATATAGATAATACAGTAAATAAATCACTGAAATTACTTGGCTTCATTAACAGAATATCCTTTGATTTTACTAATGTCCGTACAATCAAAACTCTTTATAATAAATTAAAATTTTAATTTACTTAAATGTTAGTTGAATTAAAATTTACTTATTTTATAAATTAATTATAAGTTTTTTTTATATTTTTATTACATCAAATTTTAATTTTAATTCATTGATTTGAAATCATTAGTGGCTTCCGTGGTCTGGTCTCCATTCTATGTCAATCGCATAAATCACATTGAATCAGTCCAACATCGCTTGTTTCGAAAAATAGCGTGGATGCTCGGACTAGATAGAGATAATTATTCTTATGCTGAAATAGATTCAATGTTAAATATTTCTAGTCTACAAAAACGTAGAACTAAAATTTACTCCATATATATGTTCGGCATACTAAATGATATAATGATGTTCCATCATTACTGGGACAAGTAATATTCAATATTCCGACTCGTAGATTGAGAAACAATGAAGTACTGTTCATCGATCAGCATAGAACAAATTATGGCCTAAATTCTCCAATGACCCGCCGTTGTCGTATTGTTAACTCAAGACAAGATCTGGACTTTTTTGGTTTAAGTTTACAACGATTTAAACGTGCACTAAATAAATAGTCTAGATCTTGTCTCGTCGTTATGTTTATCAATGCTTCTTTTCTTTTTTTTTAATGTTTTAAACTATTATTTTATTATTATATTTGAACCTTATAAATTGTATACATGGACAATGTCCGTTAATAAATAAATAAATATCTGCGTGTGTATCTCAAAATCAGATTTCTGGTTTATCTTATTTATTTTTTATTTTTTTGTCACATTTAATGTTAATATCTTTTTAATTTATGACAACTTAGTTGGTCTTTTTATGTTAAAAAATTGTTGTTTATAATACTTATTTTGTATGACTGTATGTTTTCTGAATAAAATATAATAAAATAAATAAATCTCACCGTTGCTTTAAAGCAATAAACTGTCGATTTATGAGCATAAAATAAAAGAAATCAACAAATAATCACACTTACAACATTATATTACAAACTGATGGTTCTCTGGTCATTCCCCGTATTCCAAATTACTTCGGAGAACGAAAATCAAATAGCGTTATTTCAAGGTTTTTAATGATCTCCCACAAACCATCATTAATATGAAAGATCTTCAATTTAAAATAAAAGAACTGAAGAAATGTATTTTAAATACTTGATGGTGTCTCTTAAACGGTCATAAATAAATATGTAAAATATTAATAAAATAATTTTAAAAAAAACTTTTCTTCAAAAAAAATGTGTCTTAACCAAAATACATTGGAATTAGTGGGTAACAAATTGTAGTATGTATTTAAAAAAAATATCAAATAAGCGGTGTTCTGCAGCACTGAAATTTAAGCTTAAATAAAAACGAAATAAAGTACCTACTTGCTATGTTCGATAATGCAAAGTTGTTTGTGGTCTTCTTCCTTTTGTGAAATTTGCATGGAAAATATTTTGTGCACTTTTTGTAAATAGTTTTACTACTATCCACTTGAGTGACCGCACAGTGATAGCACTCGGCGTTACATTCATCCCTATTTTTACAAATCAATATTTCACCTCCATACATTAGGATCCATTTCACTGCACTGTTGTGAACTACTTAAATATGCCTACTAAATTTTGTTGGCGAGGGTTGATTTTAGCGCACAATTCACATTGTTTTAATGACCTTCTTTTGATATCTTTGCCTGTTTCAACAATCCAAAAAAAAACAATAACTGTACTTTTTATTTGATTCACAACAATTTGTTTTTGTGGTTTTCACGCGTATTTATATTACAAAAACTCGCTAAACGAAGGCATCAACGCGTCGTTTTGCCTTCTCTTAAAACTGAAATGTTAAAATCTACATACGTATACATAAATCCAACATTAAATCATTTAAATTCCTTTGTCGCACGCTTGAGCATTTAGAACTAATGCCAGCATGCTCCTATTATCAATTGTCCGGGCTTTTGTTAATTATTGTTAGAAAGTCAAACAACTATTCCGTTAATACTGAGAAGACATCCCTTTCACAAATCAAATAATACTGAGCTCAGCGTTATGTGAGATCTTGCTATACTCAGATTCAGAAAAAAGGGAAATTATCTAGTCAAACATTATTACCGTGAGAGTTGTACATAGGTATGACATTGAGGTAAATACCATACTGACAAGCTCTACTTAACCACAAAGCTGGCAAGCCACAATTTTACGTTCATCTCTGAAATTTGACATCTAATTAGATTATTTGTAATTACTGTAAATAACTTTACAATAAATTAAAGCTGAAATTTGAGTCGAAGACGACAGTTATTATTCAGTTAAGGCACAATAACTATTGACGGGGATAAACCAAGTAGTAATAAACGAATATTTAGAGAAAAAAAGCAATACTTATAATTCGTACCTTAGAGGCTTTGGAGATAAAAATGCAGAAGTTATCGAAATAAACTAATTAATACGTGAATAAAACATTAATGGCAACTTTGTCATTAAAATGCTTTTTTAATCTGGAGTAGTAATCAGAAGTCAACTTTGTTTAATGCAAAAATATCAGTAGTCCCAGATGATCTGCTCTTTTCATATGTATTAACTGTTAATATCAGAAAAAAATATATTTTACATTTAGTGTTTTTTAAAGATTTAAATTATCTCATTTGGTTCAAAAGTTATGAATTAAGTAACCGCAATATCACGAAATCTTGTTTCCTGAAAATTTCGTTCAACGTAACTCCACGGTACAGGTATATTTTCGCAAAGCGGATGGCGTTGCCAAAATAATATCTAACCATCGGGCGAGTAAGTCTCTGGAGTAAAATCGGAGAACCGGAGGAGAATTTTGATTTTCCTATTTGTAAATTAATAAAATAATGTAACAGCAAAATATTATTATATTTCATAAGAACATTATATTACATAAAATAGTAACGTATCCCAAAGTCTGTGAAACCAAAACCCGTGTTGAGTTGGGATAAAAACAAAGAAAATGGTATCATAAAATACAGAAATAAAAATTAAAACTTGAAAGTGTATGGGATATAATATAATGATTCAAAATAAACAGATTTTTGCAACGTCTTGCAGCAGTCACCCGCAATCGTCTCAACAAAATCGAATTTTGCAGAATATTCCTCCCGGAAACTATGAGACGTCATTTATTTTGGAGAACTCAATGTGCTTATCCAGGATATTAAACATTCTTAGGGCAACAAAATGTGCGCAAAAGTCGTCACTATTTAATGCATTTAATCATTAAAATTACGATAAAATGTTGTGCGATCATTTTGCTGAGACCTCATCTTGTAGTCGCATGACCGAAAGTGCTTCAATGACTTTTTAATATAAACATTTGTCTGATAAAATGTGAAATAAATAAATAATTATTTAATAGGAATTTATGTAAAAGTTGTAGTAAATTTTATCACCATTATAAAGGTTTTCGCTCTTTTACTATCATTTACAATTTTACAATTTTTGAAATTACATGATTAAGCGTGTTCACACATGATTAATGTTATACCGTAAGTGATCACTTAAACCAGCCAATAATAGATTATATGCCCACATCTCATTTTCAAAACTGTTCTCCATCTCTGTCAATGTGTCAATATCAATAATTGTTAATAAAAAAAATGCATTCATAAACAATTCGTCCCATCTCAACACAGGACTTTTAGTCCTATGGAGTTTAGACTTATGTCTCAAATAATGTACAATAAACTTATGGATGTAAATATTTTTTAAAAAGTTGTCTTTAAAACTGCATGATTGATCTAGAAACGGATTTTTTAAATTTTAAATCTCTAGTCACTACGACTCAAAAAAGTCGACTTTGTACCGGGAAAGTACAAAAAAAGTAAAAAAGTACAAAAGAACCTATAAAATTTGACTTGTTGCACCACAGTTGATCTCGAAATAGAATTTCAAATTTCATATTTCATGTGGCTTGAAAAAAATATGGTTGACTTAGAAATGGCTATTCAAATGTCAATTCAATATCCACGTTAACCGAGAAGAGCTGGAAAAATTTAGCTTCAAAACGGCCTGGTTGATCAAGAAATTGCATTATAAATGTTAACCATAAATTTCACGCCGCTACGACTTACCGTTAAAAAGTTTGATTTTGCCAGAAATGGCCGAGACAAATTTGGCTCTAAAATGGCGCAGTTGATAAAAAAATGGCATTTTACATGTTATTTCTAAATTTTACAACTCTACGGCATACCTCTGAAAAGTTTTATTTTACCAAGGAAGACCGAAAAAAAAATGCTCCTTAACAGCGCAAATTATATGTTAATGGCATTTTAAGTATTAATTCATATCATTCGCTATGACATCCCAATAAAAAAATTCAACGTACCGAGAAAGGACAAAAAAATTTTTAATAGCTGTTAACATGTTCTATTACCAAATTTAACATCTCTTCGACTTTCCGTTGAAAAGTTTGATTTTGAAGCGATGAAGGCAAAGATATTTATGGCTCGAAAATATCACTTTTAATCTATAGATAACGAAGCAAGCTCTAATTCTAAATTTCACGTCGCTACGACCAACCATTAAAAACTTCAATTTTCTGAAAAGGGTCGAGAAAAATTTGGCTTAAAAACCGCGCGGTTAATCTGCATTTAAAATGTTCATTCTAAATGTCACATATCTACAATTTACCATTTAAAAAATTGGTTATGTAGCGAGGAAGGCCGAGAAAAGTAAGATACATGTAAATCGCTTTTGATTTAAAATTGCATTTTAAATTTAAAGAAAAAATTATTTCAAAAACAGCGTCGTCTATCTGGAAATGTACATTGTAAATGTTATGTCTAGAGTCCCTACGGCTTAACTTTAAAAAGTTTGATTCTTTTGTAAGGAAGACCGAGAAAAAATTGTTTCGAAAATAGCACCGTTGACCTAAAAATCGCATCTAGAATTACGTCTTCAAATCTCAAGTCTCTACTACTTCTGTGTTTTATAATATACATAGATAGTATAAACAATAATATTTTGAAGACGTCAAAATGTTTGTAGACAAGGCTGGATAGCCTTTCATTGTCGGGTTGAAATGATTACTCCACACATTTTATCGTTAAGCATTGCCTATGTTTGATGCCTATGTTTGAACATCCACATTTCTTCAATACTTGCATCTTCCATGCAAATATTGGTATCACATCCAATAGGTAATCTATAACTTTCTTTTGCTGTACTAATATACTTTTTCTTTATCTTTTACAACATAATAACTTTTACCAGAGTATTCAAAGTGCAGAACCTTATCGGTTTTTCCATATTTTCTGGAAATTTTCTTAACCATTAAATTTGTTAAAACCAGACTTTTAAATTTACGCAACATGTTTTAATTTTAAAGTTTGAACTCTCTTTAACTTTCCGCTCTAATACTATAAGTGTGTTTTTCTTCATAAAACTTATCGAAAAATGAAAAATGATTCTTTGTGGAGGTTTTCATTAAAAAATATTATCATTTTTGACTAAAAAATGTAAAAACTCAGACATTTTGAAAGGTATAGCTTCGACTTCCTATTACAACCTTAAACTCATTTGTTGGATTGGAAACAAAGCCACCGTTTGACAACATGAATTATTTCCAAACTGGCAGGCAACAGTAAGCTGTCGTCAACAGTTAAATGTTTGCAAATTTGGGCCTCAGGGCCTCGTTTTACAGCCCTACGGGCCTCAGTTGATTGGCCTCGGGCCTCGGTTGGTTAGTATCTTGAGCACCTTGAAATATTGCCCATTTAGGCCGCACTTTTTTTCAGTCACCTGTTGCTAACTATTACATGCTAGTTAATTCGGCCCATTGGGCCTCGTGTAATCAGCCTTGAATCCCTTAGTAAATTTGTTTCAAAGGCTTTGGCTAATTAAGATCTCGGAT